>NC_053427.1:24789524-25096416 GCF_007990345.1 Gossypium hirsutum | reverse complement strand
CAACATCAAGTCTAATGTTAAGGCCGATGCAACCTCATACATCCTACAATAGGACACTGCATTGACTAAACCTTTCATTTTTTACTCCAAGCCGAATGCCTCTCAGCCCTAAGCTCATGATCCTTTCATCATTAAGCAAGTGTTATAGCACAACAACATCCATTTCAATTTGAACACCAACATAAAAATATTAAACATGAAATCCATAGCCGAACCCATACATGACATTACTCTTCACCCATCGAACAATATTGTTCAAGACATCAGCATTTTATTTGGGTATACATATATGAGCATTAGATTTATATTTTAGCAGATCAATTTCTTTCCTCAACACATCTCATCAAACTAAAGGAAGTAATCAAATTCCTCTTTAAGCCATAGCCGATGCTCCATCCATCCATCAAAGTTAAAAATTTGCATGGTCTAAGTAAGAACCAGATAATTAACCTAAATAAGCTAAAATTTCACAACTTTAACACAATATACTAACCTTATTAAGCATTCAAATGGCCGAAAGTCCTTTGCCCCTATTCCTTCCTCACATTCGCTTAGAAGAAACAAAGATGAACACTTAGTTTCTTCACCCATTTCCCCCCTCTCAAGCTTCAAGTGACCGAATGTTTGCCCAACTTTCTTTCAATCCGGCCAAGAAGACAAAGATGATGCTTGTCTCATTACTTTTCTTTTATTCTTCTTTAATCTATTCCTTTCTTTGCATAAAATAATGGCCATTTAATTAAGATTTAATACATATTATATATATATGACCATCATGGCCGGCCACCACTTAAAATAAAAGGGTATTTGACATGCAAGTACAACTATTTGCAACATGCATAAATGGGCCACCTTACATTAGCCTAGCACATTTCTAAATTTTCTCACATAAGTCCTATTTAATAAAATTTCACTACAATTACAAAATTCAACCATGAATTTTAACACATGCATATTACATATTCTAGACAATAAATATCACATTCAAACATTTCGGTGACTCGGTTTAGCGGTCCCCAAAACCACTTCCCGACTAGGGTCAATTTTGGGCTGTCACAACTCTCCCTCACTTAAGAAATTTTCGTCCTCGAAAATCTTACCGGTAAATAGGTTTGGATATCGTTCTTTCATCGAGCTCTCGGGTTCCCAGGTTGCTTCCTCGATCCCGTGTTTGAGCACAACACCTAACCAACGGAACCCTTTTATTTCGCAACTCTTTCACTTCACGAGTTAGGATACGAATCGGTTCTTCTTCATAGCTCATATCAGCCTGAATTTCAACCTCCGACGGACTAATTATGTGTGAAGGATCAGATCTATAGCGCCGAAGCATCGAAACATGAAAGACGTCGTGAATCTTTCAAGTTCAGGAGGCAAATCAATCTATATGCAACCGGCCCCACTCATTCGGAAATTTCATACGGCCCAATGAATCTCAGGCTCAACTTGCCTTTACGGCCAAATCTGAGTACCTTCTTCCAAGGTGACACTTTAAGAAACACTTTATCTCCCACCTGATATTCAATGTCTTTCGTTTAAATCCGCATACGATTTTGACGATCTGTGGCTACCTTCAGACTTTCGCGGATTACCTTTACTTTTTGTTCGGCATCTTTAATCAAATCAACTCCGAAAATTTACTTTCACCGAGCTCGGTCCAAAACAATGGCGTACGGCATTTACGACCGTACAAAGCCTCATAAGGTGCCATCTTAATACTTGATTGAAAACTATTGTTGTAAGCGAATTCAATCAAAGGTAGATACCGTTCCCATGAACTACTGAACTCGAGGATGCAACATCTCAACATATCCTCAAGTATCTGAATTATCCGCTCGGATTGACCATCGGTTTGGGGGTGAAAAGCGGTGCTAAAATGCAGCTTGGTACCCAAAGCTTCTTGCAATTTCTTCCAAAATCGTGAGGTAAATCTCGGATCTCTATCCGACACGATAGAAATAGGTACTCCATGTAATCTCACAATCTGAGAGACATACAATTCGGCTAGTTTATCCAATGAAAGATCCGTACGCACGGGGATAAAGTGAGCCGACTTAGTCAGTCTATCAACCACAACCCAAATTGCATCCTTCTTACTTGTTGACAATAGCAGTCCGGACACAAAGTCCATTGTGACTCGGTCCCATTTCCACTCGGGTATCATGATTGGCTGAAGTAACCCTGAAGGCACTTGATGTTCCGCTTTCACTTGTTGACATATTAAACATCTCGAAACAAAGTCGGAGATGTCTCGTTTCATACCATGCCACCAAAACCGACGTTTCAAGTCGTTGTACATTTTCGTGCTCCCCGGGTGAATTGACATTCGGCTACAATGGGCTTCGTTTAGAATCATCGGAATGAGTTCTGAATTCCTTGGAACACACAAACGACTTCTAAACCTCAAACAACCATCATCATCAATCTGAAACTCCGATTCCTTGTTCGGAACACACTCAGCTCGTTTTGCAACCAATTCCTCATCGACTTTCTGAGCTTCACGAATTGATGAGTCAATAATGGTTTGGCTTTTAATTCAGCTACTAACACATTGTCAGGTAGAACAGACAAGTGTACATTCATCGCTCGCAAAGCAAACAGTGATTTCCGGCTTAAGGCGTCTGCAACCACATTAGCCTTTCCCGGGTGGTAATCAATGACAAGCTCGTAATCTTTCAACAACTCAAGCCAACGTCTTTGTCGCAGATTCAAGTCTCGTTGAGTCATCAAATATTTGAGACTTTTGTGATCCGAAAACACATGGCACTTCTCGCCAAACAAATAATGTCGCCATATTTTCAATGCAACACAATGGCGGCTAGTTCGAGATCATGGGTCGGATAATTTCTCTCGTGTGGCTTCAATTGTCTCGACGCATAGGCCACAACTCGACTTCTTGCATCAAACGCAACCCAACCCAAGTAGGGATGCGTCACTATAAATGACAAACTCTTTACCCGATTCGGGTAGCACCAAAATTGGAGCTTCAGTCAGATGAGTTTTCAGTTGATCGAAGCTTTTCTGACATTTCTCCGTCCATTTGAACTTAACATCCTTCTGAAGTAGCTTCATCATTGGTGTGGCTATCATCGAGAAACCTTTGACAAATCGTCGGTAATAACCGGCGAGCCCTAGAAAGCTCCGGACTTCGGTAACATTTCTCGGAGGCTTCCAGTTAAGTATGGCTGAAATTTTGCTCGGGTCAGCTCGAATACCCGATGCGGATACCACATGACCAAGAAGCTAACCTCTCTTAACCAGAACTCACACTTACTGAACTTAGCATATAACTGCTTATCCGCAAAATTTGCAACACTTGCCTCAGATGCTCAGCATGTTCAGTCTCATCTCTTGAATAGACCAAGATGTCATCAATAAACACAATACGAACCGATCCAAATACGGCCTGAAGATCCGATTCATCAAATCCATAAACACCGCAGGGGCATTAGTGAGCCCAAACGGCATCACTAAGAACTCGTAGTGACCGTACCTCGTTCTGAAAGCAGTTTGGGTACGTCGAATCTCGAATCCGCAACTGATAATAACCCGATCTCAAATCTATCTTTGAAACACCGATGCTCCCTTTAATTGATCGAACAGATCATCAATACGCGGTAACGGATACTTATTCTTTATCGTCACTTTATTCAGTTGACGATAATCAATGCACAACCTCATGGTTCTGTCCTTCTTTTTCACGAACAATACTGGTGCACCCCAAGGTGAGAAACTCGGTCGAGCGAAACCTCTATCCGTCAATTCTTGCAACTGAGCTTTCAACTCTTTTAACTCAGTTAGTGCCATACGATACGGAGCGATCGAAATTGGCGTAGTTCCAGGTACAAGCTCAATGCCAACTCTACCTCCCGAACAGGTGGCAAACCCGGTAACTCTTCAGGAAAAACATCCGGGTATTCACAGACCACCGGCACCGATTCGGGTTTCTTTTCTAACTCCTTGTCATCAAGTACATACGCGAGGTATGCTTCGCACCCTTTCCTTACATATTTCTGGGCCAACATTGCTGATATTACAACTGGCAACCCCTTAAGTCCGCAGACTCAACTCGGATTATTTCGTTATTTGCGCACCTCAAATCGATAGTCTTGCTTTTGCAATTCACAACCGCATCATGCGCGGTTAACCAATCCAAACCAAGAATAACATCAAACTCGTCGAACCGCAAAAGCATCAAATCGGCCGGAAAATAGGATTCTCGGATTATTAGAGGGCATCTCTTACACACTTTATCAACAAGTACGCATTGACCCAAAGGGTTTGATACTCGAATTACGAGCTCAGTAGACTCAACAGGTAGAGTCTTACTGGTTGCTAAGGTTTCACATACATATGAATGAGTAGAACCAGGGTCAATCAATGCAATCACATTAGTATCAAAGAGAGTGAAGGTACCAGTGATGACGTCGGGGGAGGATGCCTCCTCTCGTGCGCGAATGGCATATGCTCTAGCAGGAGTACGGTTCTCGGCTCGATCGGCCGTATCAGAGGCCCCCCTCTGACTACCACCCCTGCCTCCTAAAATTCTCGGTGGTCTACCTCTAGATGTCACTCCACTAGGTCTTGCACCTTGAATCTTATTCTTCTCATCCAGCTCCGTGCAATCTCTAATGAAGTGGTCCTTCGAACCGCATCCGTAACAGGCCCTGCTAGTAGACTTGCCCCAACATTCACCTAGGTGTCGTCTTCCACATTGGGGACATTCAGGTTTCTCGTGACGATTATTGCCCACACTAGCTACCGAAGTAGCTCGGGAGCCCATCGATGGTCTTGCCCTGATGGAAATTCCCGCAGTCGCCCTCGACTTATTAATGTCCTCCCTGAACTTCTTTACAGCTGAGAACGGAGCTTTACCCGTCGATCTTTTACGATAATCTCTAGCTTCAAATTCAGCCTTCCTCTTCTCCTTTCCAAGTTCTTCCGCCTTGCAGGCTCGTTCGACTAGTGTTACGAATTCTTTTATGTCCAAAATACCCATTAGTAGCTTTAAATCTTCATTCAATCCTTCCTCGAATCTTTTGCACATAGCAACCTCATCAGCTACACACTCCCGGGCATACCTACTAAGTCTTACGAATTCATGTTCGTATTCAGATACAGTCATACGGCCTTGCTTGAGTTCCAAGAACTCCTTACGCTTCTGATCAATGAACCGTTGGCTAATAAATTTCTTCCGGAATTCCGTTTGAAAGAAGTCCCAAGTTACTCGCTCGTTCGGGACTATGGAAATCAAGGTCTTCCACCAATAGTAGGCTGAGTCTCGCAACAAAGATACAGCACATTTTAGACATTCATCGGGTGTGCATGACAATTCATCGAACACCCGAATGGTGTTATCAAGCCAGAACTCGGCCCTTTCGGCATCATCAGTTACTATGGCCTTGAACTCCTCGGCCCCACGCTTCCTAATCAAGTCTACAGGTGGCTTACTCAGCCTCACAGGATCAGCGACTGATGGCATTACAGGCTCTTGGGGTGGATTATTCAAATTTGGGAATTGTTGGACAGCCGGGTTGGTTCGGGCATATTGCGCGACCCACTCATTCATCATGGTAAAGAAGGCTTGTTTAGCCCTCTCACCTTGATTATTCGCAGATGACTGAGGTTCAACAGGCGGCGTCCCTTGTGCAGGAGCAGCCGCTACGCTCTCAACGTCATCCGCTAGGGTTCTTTCTTCACCGGGATCCATTTACTAATCAAAACAAAAACATTTCAACTGTCAGAAGTCATCACCCTTTTAAACATTAACATTATGGCATGTATAGCTAGACTCATACGTGCTATGGTAGTCCTAGAACCGACTAAACCATAGCTCTGATACCAATAAAATGTAACACCTCGAACACGAGGTGTTAACTGACTTTAACCCCTTACAAAATTTATTTTCCAGACACTGCCCAATCTGTGTACTAGTCGTTTTAAAAATCATATCTTGAGTTTCGTAACTCGAAAATCAGTTTTGTAATTTTTCCCAGAAACTAGACTCATGTGCCCATCTATGTATTTTTTTCTAGAATTTTTGGTAGGGCCAATTAGTACAGTTTATTAGTCAAAGTCTCCCAAGTTGCAGGGGTCGACTACACTGACCTTTGCCCATTACGACTTGGATATCTCCCTGCACGGTGCTTCAATACTGATGCCGTTTGTTTCTATGAAAACTAGACTCAGAGAGGAATCTGTACATATATGGTACGACCCCTAATTATCTCTGGTTAATTTGTAATGAATTTCCAAAATCGGAGCAGGGAATCCAGAAACCGTTCTGGCCGTGTCCCACAATAATCTGATTATCTCTTAATATACTGCCCATATGATCTTTTCGTTACTTCCTCATGAAAGCAGACTCATCGAGCTTCGATTACATAATTTATTCATCAATTAATTCCACTCCTACTATTTTTAGTGATTTTTCAATCTCATGACACTGCTGCTGCCAGCATCTGTTACGAAAATAACTAGGTCCATCTCATGCCTACCCTTGATCCAACTCAATCGAACATTCGTGCCATTTTCGCATGGCTTAAAGTTTACATGCCAAAATTCAAACACAACGTAATAGCTTATACATGCCAAAATGTTCTTCTAAGCCAACTAAGAAGAAAGTACCAAAACTTGCTATCCGGTGTGATGACTTCGATGACGGCCTGACCACGCAAAAATAGATGAGTCCAAGCAACCTATAATGGGTGACAAGGAAACACCGAGTGAGTTTATAACTCAGTAAGTCATAAGCAATGCACTACCATCCATCAATAACATTATCACAAGAGGAAACAAAATGGAACGAGACAATTTACTCCATCCATACCGAACCATACCATAGTTCCTCCAACCTATCGATTCAATTTCATATCAATTCATGCATTCACAATCCATATACTCATCAATAGGACATTGAAGCATTTTCATAAATCAATTTATTTTCGTTACAATCAAACAACAAAACGGCCTTTCACCCATCCTACGATAAATTTTATGTACGTGACTTCAAGTATAGTTGTCACATAGGTTCAACTTACCGAGCTCAACACCAAGTATAAGCATAGCACATATTAGCCATGTACTCAAGACACTTACCCGATCCGCTGTCCGCGATCGACTCAATAGTGTCGCACACATAGTGTCCATAATGATTCACGAATGTATATTGAGCCCGCACACTCAGTGCTATATAATCAACTAGCATACTTAGTGCTACGTAATCAAATCGCACACTTAGTGCTACATAGTCAAACTCGCACACTTAGTGCCGCATGGTCAATTCGCACACTTAGTGCATCATATTCATTTCGCACACTTAGTGCAACATAGTCAAATCGCACACTTAGTGCTGTACAATTTAATCCCGCGCACTTAGTGCCAATCTCATGGTCATAAATGGTTATCCCGCACGTTTAGTGCCGAGATCAACAACTCAGTACATCTTACCTCTTTTCTTTCATTCAACAATTTCATCATCACATACGTACATGCATATATATATATATGTATATTTATTCATTCCATTCAGCATCAATACATAAACATTATGACCATTGAAATAATACCAACTACATGCTTAATGACTTACCTCGTGTTGGGTAAGACGGTTCGAACTCGGCTACTCGATGACCTTTTCTTTGCCTTTGCTCGATTCACCTCCTTTAACCCCTTGAGCTAAATCAAACAAATTTAACTCATTAAAGTCTCATTTTGCTAGCTTATGGCCGAATATGACAAGGAGTTTGATGGGTCATATGGCCACCTTTTAGCTCAAGTACACAATGGTCATATGCATTTTTAATCACATCAAATGATTCAATACAATTCACTCGAACATCAAAAGAGAACCTCAAGGTACTTAGTCCATATACACATTAGACATTAGAGTCACATATGTACGAATTCACGAATCGAGTTCGACATATTAGCTAATTTTCCCTTTAGCCGAACCTTCTAAGTCAAGATAAAGCCATCAACATGCTTACCTTTGGCCGAACATACACATCAACTTAGGTGCTCATTTATGTGGCCGAACACACACATGTCTATGTTAAGGCCGATTGCAACACTCAATACATCCTACAAGTATGGACACTTGCATTGACTAAACACCATTTCTATTATTTTTACTCCAAAGCCGAATGCCTCTCAAGCCCTAAGCTCATGATCCTTTCATCATTAAGCAAGTGTTATAGCACAACTAACATCCATTTTCAATTTGAACACCAACATAAAAATATTAAACATGAAAATCCATAGCCGAAACCCATACATGACATTACTCATTCCACCCATCGAAACAATATTTGTTCAAGACATCAAGCATTTTTATTTGGGTATTACATATATGAGCATTTAGAATTTATATTTTTAGCGAGATCAATTTCTTTCCTCAACACATTCTTCATCAAAACTTAAAGGAAGTAATCAAATTTCCTTCTTTAATAGCCATAGCCGAATGCTCCATCCATCCATCAAAGTTAAAAATTTTGCATGGTCTAAGTAAGAACCATGATAATTAACCTAAAACAAGCTAAAATTTCACAACTTTAACACAATATACTAACCTTATTAAGCATTCAAATGGCCGAAAGTCCTTTGCCCCTATTCCTTCCTTCACATTCGGCTTAGAAGAAACAAAGATGAACACTTAGTTTTCTTCACCCATTTCCCCCTTCTCAAGCTTCAAGTGACCGAATGTTTGCCCCAATTCTTTCTTTCAATCCGGCCAAGAAGACAAAGATGATGCTTTGTCTTCATTACTTTTCTTTTTATTCTTTCTTTAATCTATTTCCTTTCTTTTGCATAAAATAATGGCCATTTAATTAAGATTTAATACATATTATATATATATGACCATCATGGTCGGCCACCACTTAAAATAAAAGGGGTATTTGACATGCAAGTACAACTATTTGCAACATGCATAAATGGGCCACCTTACATTAGCCTAGCACATTTCTAAATTTTCTCACATAAGTCCTATTTAATAAAATTTCACTTACAATTTACAAAATTCAACCATGAAATTTTAACACATGCATATATACATATTCTAGACAATAAATATCACATTCAAACATTTCGGTGACTCGGTTTAGCGGTCCCGAAACCACTTCCCGACTAGGGTCAATTTTGGGCTGTCACATAATAATAGTCAAGTTTGAAAATGGCACCTTATGAAGCTTTGTATGGACATAAATGTCGCACACCTTTGTATTGGACAGAGCTTAAAGAAAATCAGATTTACGGGGTTGATTTAGTTAAAGAAACTGAAGAGAAAGTGAAAGTTATCAGAGATTGCTTGAAAGCAGCTTCAGATAGACAGAAGTCTTATGAAGACTTGAAAAGAAAAGAGATTGAGTATTATGTTGGTGAAAAAGTGTTCTTGAAAGTATCCCCGTGGAAGAAAGTATTTAGATTTGGCAAAAAAGGGAAACTAAGTTCACGTTTTATTGGACCGTTTGAGGTGACTAAAAGAGTTGGACCATTAGCATATCGGTTAGCTTTGCCGCCAGAGTTAGAGAAGATTCATGATGTGTTCCATGTGTCCACGTTACGTCATTACCGTTCTGATCATTTACATGTGATTTCACAGACAGAAGTTGAGATTCAGCAAGATATGACTTATGGTGAAGAACCAGTAAAGATTTTAGCTCGAGAGGTCAAGAAACTAAGGAACAAAAGTATTGCACTTGTGAAAGTATTATGGAATAGGCATGGGGTAGATGAGGCTGCATGGGAGCCTGAAGAGGTTATACGAAAACATGATCCAAATCTTTTCACAGGTAAGATTTTCAAGGATGAAAATCCCTAAAGAAGGGAGAAATGTAACATCACAAAAGAGGGCCTAAACGGAACAGTGGTTGCAAAGCCACGAATCTGAGATAGAAAAGTTTATTTCGATTAATTTTTATAATTTACCGAGTGATTAGGTGCATGTGTTAGAGTATCGATGGAAAATTTTATAGATAGCATTCTTAATTTACCTGCTAGGGCTTAATTGAAAAAGTTGAAAAATAAGAGTTTTAAATGCTAAAGGATTAAATTGAAGAGTTTAATTGAAGTAGAGGTCCTTAAATGGTAATTAGACCATTAGGTTTTCATGGACAAAAATGGACATACATAGATAAAGATAACTAAAGTTTTAATGAAGGGTATTTTAGTCATTTGGTAATTAAAAGATTAAAAAAGGGAAAAAGATGGCAAAATGTGTCCATCTTCTTCATTAGGCCAAAATTTCAAGGGTTTTTCATAACTAGGGTTTTTTTTCAAGCTTCCAAGCTTCATAGTAAGTGATTTCAAACCCGTTTTTAATGTTCTTTATGTTTTTGAAGTCTCGGTTACTTGATTTAGCTTATTCTAGTAATAATTTAACCTAGGGTTCATATTTGAAAAAAATACCCATAGGTGCAATGTGTTTATTTTGATTTTTTTATGGTAGAATATGAAGCTTGAAATTATGTTAAATGACTTGACCTAAGCGATTTTAAGTGAAAACGAGTAAAACAACATAATCGGTAAAAATACCTAATGGTCATAAGTACATGTTAGAGTGGGAATTTGATGTTTCCGTACGTAAATAAAATGATTAGCATGTCATAAAACATAAGAATTAGGGATAGAGTTTCATTTCTGAGCCATGGGGAAAAAGTGTAAATATGCAAAAGTTTAGGGGCAAAAACATAATTTTTCCAAAGTTAGAGTTAAGGACTATTTTGATAAATCTGAATATTAAATAAGTTAAATTTGCTAGTATAGATCAAGAAGAATGAAATTTGGGGTTAGACTGAGAAAAGAAAAGGTTGAGGACTAAATCAAAATATTTGATCGTATTTTGTATCGAGGTAAGTTTGCGATAAATAAATGCAATGTTTTATTATTTATAATTAATGATGTTATTTTTCAGCATCTATATATTTATTTTGTAAATTTATTCCTTGATGATTCAAGCAAGAATTGACAGAGAAATGATACTTAAAAGTCCCGGTTGAACCTTAGGAATGTGTCGGATACAAATCTCATGACATTAGGGTTTAAGGATACCAAGTAAGACCATGCCAAGGCATGGCATTGGTAAATTTTACAAGGCAAGGAAATTATGTAAGACCATGTCAAGACATGGCATTGATAAACTATGATAAGGCAAAGATCCCATGTTAGACCATGCCAAGGCATGGCAATGGTGAGTTCAAAAGGCAAGGATACCGCGTAAGACCATGTCAAGACATCCCGTGTATCCTTAGTATTCCAAGTGGTTCAACAGAAAATTTAATGAGTGTACCAAAGGGATGGTAAGATAAGTCCATGTTCGAAAGGTTCAGGTTATCTTGATAATTCATTTAGAATGTTGTTATTTATTTACGTGCAAACTTACTAAGCTTTATGCTTACTCCCTTTCTTTTCTCTATTTTTTATAGTATTGCAAAGCCAACACAGAAAATTGTAAGGACGTCGGAGATCGCCTCACACTATCAACGAGCTATCTCGGTATTTTGAAATACTTTAAGTTATGGCATGTATAGGGACTTGGCTATTTTGTGTGTATGTCCTTATGATATGATTAAAGAATGGCATGTGAATACTTGGTAATGATTAGCTTATGATATAGCTAAATAAGAACATGTTTTGATATTATGTATGCCTAAATGAGGTTTGATGCAAAGAAACTATGAAATAGTAAAAGTTGGCCATGGAACAGTGAGGAAACAACATCAGTGATATGGTTTTCAAAAATCATTAAAAATTGTAGAAATGGTGAATGAGATATGTAATTGAATCTTATCGAGTCTAGTTTCAGATAAAGGAAACGGTGTAAGCAAAGGAATCTCATATGAGGAGATATTTTAATTTTTGTGAAACAGAGTCAGAGTGATCTCGGAATCCCTTATCTTAATTTTTGAAAATCATTAAAAATTGTACAAAAAGAATTATAAGTCATAGTTTACTGTCTAGATTCCTTAGTGAGTCTATTTTCATTAGAAACAAATGGAAACATTATCCGATTTCTACATAATGAGATAATTGATTTTCTTTTGTGAAGAGAGGTCAGGTCCACTGAACTGCAAAATAGGGGAAACTTTAATGAATAAACTGTACTAATTGGCCAGACCAAAAATTCTGGAAAAATTATGGTAAAAATAGATATGAGTCTAGTTTCAGGAAAAATTTACGGATTTAAATTTTGAGTTTCCTAACTCTAGTTATATTTAATTTAGTGACTATTATGCAGATGGACAGTTTTATTATGAATAGTAAAATAAATTGTTTTAATTTGTGTAAGTAATCGGAAAATTTTTAATGTTCCCAGTTTGGTCCCAAATCATTCCAATTTCATGTTTTAAGGTCTCGAGGGCCCTTTTTATGGATTTATTGGATGAATGTGAACGAATTAATTTTTTTAAAAGTAAATTTTTTTATTCCCTGAACAAGTAAGATAAGTCTGGTAATGCCTCGTGCTCTACTCCAGCGACGGTCTCGGGTAAGGGGTGTTACAGGCGTCACTATCTATTTGGTGAGAAATGTTATGTATATTCTGATCATAAGAGTTTGAAATATCTGATGACTCAGAAAGATTTGAATCTATGCCAGAGAAGATGGTTAGAACTGATAAAAGACTATGAACTTGTGATTGATTATCATCCGGGTAAAGCAAATGTTGTAGTAGATGCTTTAAGTCAGAAATCATTATTTGCTCTGCGTGCGATGAATGCTCATTTGGTTCTGTCTGATGATGGTTCAGTTTTAGCAGAGTTAAAAGCGAGGCCTTTGTTTTTACAGCAGAATATCGAAGCTCAAAAGATTGATAATGAAATTTTAGCTAAACGAGCTTAGTGTGATGTAGAGTCTTATTCAGAATTCAGAGTTGATAAAGATGATTGTCTGAGGTTCCGAGATAGAATTTGTGAAAGAAATTTAGATTTAATTCAGATGATTTTGAGTGAAGCTCATAACAGTCGGTTATCTATGCATTCGGGTAGTACGAAAATGTATAATGATCTAAAACAGCATTGTTGGTAATCTGGAATGAAAATAGATATCTCTGACTTTGTTTTGAAATGTTTGATCTATCAGTAAGTTAAAGCTAAACATTAGGTGCCATCTGGTTTGTTACAACCGATTATGGTTCCGGAGTGGAAATGGGATTGAGTACCAATGGATTTTGTTTCGGGTTTGCCCCTATCTCCGAGAAAGAAAGATGCTATTTAGGTTGTAGTAGATCGATTGATAAAATCAACTCATTTTATTTTTGTTCGATCTGATTACTCACTAGATAAGTTGGCTGGGTTATACATTTCTGATATTGTGAGATTGCATGGTGTGCCATCGTCTATAGTGTCAGACAGAGATCCGAGATTCACTTCACGGTTCTGGAAGAAATTACAAGATGCTATAGGTACTAAATTGCACTTTAGTATTGATTTTCACTCACAAACGGATGGTCAATCTGAGCGGATTATTCAGATGCTCGAGGATATGTTGAGATGTTACATTCTTGAGTTTGAAGGTATGTGGGAACAATATTTGCTCGTGATTGAATTCTCTTATAATAATAGTTTTCAGTCGAGCATTAAAATGGCACCATATTAAGCTTTATATGGTTGCAAATTCCGTACACCTTTGTATTGGACTAAGCTCAGCGAAAATAAGATTCACGGAATTGATTTGATAAAAGAAGTTGAACAAAAAGTAAAAGTTATCCGAGATAGTTTGAAAACAGCATCTGACCGTCAGAAATCTTATGCAGATTTGAAAAGAAAAGATATTGAATTTGAAATCAGCGACAAAGTGTTTTTGAAAGTATCTCCGTGGAAGAAAGTACTTCGGTTCGGTAGAAAAGGCAAATTGAGTCCGAGGTTCATCGGGCCGTATGAGATTACCAAGCGTATTGGACCGGTAGCATATAGATTGTTGTTGCCGCCAGAGTTAGAAAAGATTCATAATGTATTTCACGTATCGATGCTTCGACAATACAGATCCGATCCTTCCCATGTGATTCCTCTGTCTAAGATTGAAATTCAGCCTGATATGACTTATGAAGAAAAGCCAATCTGTATTTTAGCTCGAGAGGTTAAAGAGCTACGAAATAAGAAAATTTCATTAGTAAAAGTGATGTCGCATCGAAATGGTATTAAAGAGGCCACGTGAGAGCCTAAAGATGCTATAAAACAGCAATATCCAAATCTATTCAATGGTAAGATTTTCAGGGACGAAAATCCCTAAGAGGGAGAATTGTAACAGTCCAGTTTAGACCCTAGTTAGAATAGTGGTTTTAGGACCACATATGCGAGTAAAAAATATTTAAATAATATTTTTCCATGTTTATGATTTGTGAATTAGCATGTGTAAAAGTCTCGTGTGAAAATTTAATCGTTTATGTGTTTAATTTGTAAAAAGGACTTAATCGCGTAAATTGTAAAAGTTTCCTGCTACTTGTCAAGGGTGCCTAATTGTTATGTCTTCTTAAATGATGAGTCCTTATGTTGTTAATATACCATTTATATGGTAAGTGGACAATATTGACCTTATATGTTAATGTTTAGAATATTTATTAATTATGGGCAAAATGGTAAAATGCATATTAAATAATTATAATAAAACAAAAGCATGAAAATAAGCTCATTTCATGCTCACCTTGCCAAAAATGTAAATAAATAAAAAGAAAAAGAATAGCTAGGGTTTGGCCAAGCAAATTGTTGATCTAGGTATGGTTTTGACTTGGTTTTTGATAATTTCTAGATTTTTGTAATCGTTGCTTCGTAAACCATCGAACCCATGCCTCAATTTCTAATTTTTTTAAAGATTTTGAAATGTGTCGTGGATGAATTCATAAGCTTTGTGATGTTATATGCTGAAATATGAAAGCTTGATGTTTGGTTTACATGTTTTGTCTTTGGATTTTTGATGAATTTGAGTAATTTGGGCTAAGTTGTAAAAATGTTATTCTGAGGGAATAAAATGTGAAATAAATGAAATGTATGGACTTGTATGAGAGCCATGAAAATTCGGCTAAGCTTCTGTATAAAGAAATTATGTGTATTTTGTGATTTTGTGAATTAGGAACTAAAGTGTCAAAATGTGAAAATGTGAGGGCTAGTTTTCAAAATACCCTAAAGTGTATTGAATAAGTTAAATTTGAATTTATTTAGATCGGGAACTAAAGGATACGGAATTAGATCGGGGAAAGTCGAAAGTCATCGAGTAAGCAATGCCATCTATCTGAATCCCTACGAGGGAAGTCGATATACAAATAGGTTTGTTTAAATTGAATTATTATTATTCATTTGATATTGAATTGTGATCAATGAATTTCCGAGCTAAATATGTGCTATCCGAGAAAGTATCGACAAAGTTCCGACATATTAAAAGCCGTGTACGAACCTTGGGAATAGTTAGGATACATATGTCATAGGGTTCCAATATGTGTTATTGTGTAAGACCACGTCTGGGACATTGGCATCGACTTCTGTTTTACGTGTAAGACTGTGACAGCCCAAAATTGACCCTAGTCGGGAAGTGGTTTCGGGACCGCTAAACCGAGTCACCGAAATGTTTGAATGTGATATTTATTGTCTAGAATATGTAATTATGAATGTGTGAAAATTTCAAGCTTCGATTTAGTTTGCATGTGAATTCAGTTAGTAGGATTTGTGTGACACTTTTGAAATGTGATAGGCTAATCTATAAGGATCTAATAGTGCATGTAATAAAAAGGGAGGACTTGCATGTCAAATTTCCCCCCTAATTAGTAGTGGCCGGCCATGCTATGAGTGGAAACATGTCACAAACATGTTATGTTAGTGAGGTATGTTAGGAAAAATAAAATAAGGAGTATGGGTAATAAAGAAATGGAAAAAAAAGAAAGAATGTGTGTGAGTGTTCCCCCCTTTGCCGTGAGTTAAAGAAAAGAAAAAAAAATTTGTTCATCCTTTTTCATTTCTTTTGGCCGAAAATTCTAAGGAAGGAGGAAGGAGTTCTTGCTTCATGTTTGGTTTGGAAGAGGATTAGGAGGAGGTTTGGCCATACTTGTATCTAGATTAAGGTATGTTTGAGGTTGTGCCATGAGATTCATGCATGTTTTTAGTTGCTAGCTTGAGTTCTAATTAGCCCATGGTTCAAATCTTTGCTATGTCATGGGGATGATATTCGGCCTAGGTGGATTTTGTGTTAATGCCATTGCATGCTAAATATGAAGCTTGTTAATGATACATGTGATGGTGGATTGATGACTCTTGGATTTTCTTTTTAGCATTTTTGAGTGAGACATTAAGTTCTTTGTTTAACCATGACCAAAATTGAAATGGTTTAGTGTTGTGATGTATTCGGCCATGGTATATCCATAAGTATGATTTATGCTTATTGCATGGTAGGTAAGATTTGTGTTTTGGATTTATGTTCATGTTTAGTTATAATCAACTTTGAGATTCGGCTCTTGCACATATATATATGTTTGCACATGAGGTATTGGTATGACATATACAATATCTCAAGGTATATATTTACATATGATGGTGTTTCGATTATGGAGTACATGATGGATGCGTATTGAGTTATAATATGTAATGCATTAGTTAGTAAAAGGTATGCCATTTGTGTGTGGTATTGAGTATATAATTGGCCTCAACATAGACATGCATAATCGGCCACATGAATGAGTACATAGGTTGATGTGTTGTTCGGCCATAGGTAAGCATATTGAAGGCTTTATCTTGACTTAGAAAATTCGGCTAAGGAGAGTATTAACTAATGTGTTGAGTTTGATTCATGATTCCGTACATATGTGACTTTAATGTCTAATGAATATATGTGGGCCAAGTACCTTGAGTTCCTCTTTTCGATGCTCAAATGATTAAATCAATTTATTTGTTAAATTAAGCTCAAGAGCAAAGGGGAACTAAATCCGATAAAGGGAAGGAAAAAGTGGTCGAATAGCCATCGGAATCGTTCGACAACATCCGAGGTAAGTTTTCAAGTAATGGGACTTAAATTATGATTCGATTAGATTATGTCTTAAGTAAATCAAAATCATGCTCTTATATGTGGCTATTGAGCCGAAATTGTAAATGTGATAAGTGTCTTGTGTTTGAGCTTTGGTAATGAAAATGAAATATGAATGTGTCATGATTTATTGATATATGTGCATGGTTACTCGAATGATATCCGGGCTAAGTCCCGAAGGCTTTTGTGCTAAGCGACTACATCCGGACTAAGATCCGAAGGCATTTGTGCTAGCGACTATATCCGGGCTAAGTCCCGAAGGCATTTATGCTAGTGACCATATCCGGGTTAAGACCCGAAGGCCTTGTGCGAGTGGTTATATCCGGCTAAACCCCGAAGATGCTTGATTTGGGAACGAGCGATCTTGCTGTAAAAATTTAAATTAATACGCTCGTAAAATCCCAGCGATGAGGTATGTTTCGTGTGTGCTTTGAATTAGTTGATCCCTTACAAATCTGTATTCGCTCAGTCGATAAATGAGCTACCGGCCTTTGGCTAAGTTGATCTTTTGTGTATGAACATAAGGGTTGGTAATGTGAAGTAAGTATGATATTGAAAATTTGTGCATATGAAATTATCCGTTTAGCTATATGAATGCTATACTTTTGTTGTGCTGGAATCCCTTGCTCAAAACTTACTAAGCATAAATTGCTTACGACGTTTCTTTGTTTCTCTGTTTTATAGATTTTGGCTCGTCAGCTATCGGACTCGGGATTTTTGGAAGTCGAAGTCTCCCACACTATCAAAGCCCCCTTTTGGTACAATTTTGGTTGAACTTTGAAATGGCATGTATAGGACTACCCTTTTGTTGTTGGTCATGTACCCTTCGGTTTTGTGTAAATTTGGATAGCCATGCGAAAATGGCTTAAATATACTTTGATCATAGCATTATAATCGTTTTGTATGTTGTCCGTCGAGAGGTATGGAAATGTTGGTAACGGTTAGCCATGGGAAGGGTTATTCTTGATCACTTTTGGAATATGTATGACAAACTCTAGTTGATCCATGGAGGATCATGAAATAGGTAAAGTTTACCTTAAAAAACAGATGCTGGCAGCAGCAGTGGTGTGGATGTGAAAAATCACTAAAAATAGTAGGAATGGAATTAAATAGTGAATAAATTATGTAAATGAACCTTGATGAATATATTTTCATAGGAAAGTAACGAAACGATTATATGGACAGTATGTTAAGAGATATTCAGGTTCTCGTGAGACAGGGCCAGAACGGTTTCTGGATTCCCTGTTCCGAATTTGGAAATTCATTATAATTTAACCAGAGATAATTAGAAGTCATGGCATATATGCATAGATTCCTTTTTGAGTCTAGTTTCTATAGAAACAGACGGTATCAGTATTGAAGCCCTGTACAGGGAGATATCCAAGTCGTAATGTGCAAAGGTCAGTGTAGTCGATCCCTGTAACATGAGAGACTTTGACTAATAAACTGTACTAATTGGCCTGACCAAAAATTCTAGACAAAAATTTGTAGATGCATATATGAGTCTAATTTCTGGGAAAAATCACAAAGCTGATTTTCGAGTTGTGAAACTCAAGATATGATTTTTAAGGTGACAGTGATTCAGTTAGCCAGCTTGCCTGGAAAATTTAAAATGGATTGTGCAAAGAAGTGATTTAAGTCTGCAAACCCCTCGGGTCCGACTCCGGCGACGGACTCGGGTACGGGGTGTTACAATTTTATTGGTATCAGAGCTACGGTTTAGTCGATTCTAGGACTACCGTAATACGTTTGGGTCTAGCTATACATGCCATTTTGTGATTATTTGATAGTGTGGTGATTTCTGACGATTGAAAATGTGTTTATTTATAGTAATGGATCCCGATCCCGACCGAGCGGTAGCTGATGATCTTGAGAGTGTGGCGCCTGCTCCCGCACAGGGGACAGCTCCGGCGGACTCTCAACCGATTGCTAGTAATCCGAATGACGAAGCTAGACAAGCTTTCTATAGCGTAATGAATAATTGGTTCAACCAATACATTCTGTGACAGCCCAAAATTGACCCTAGTCGGGAAGTGGTTTCGGGACCGCTAAACCGAGTCACAATAATAATTAGATGTTATATCCTATGTTTATTTCATGTGAAAGTGCATGTGTGAAAATTTCATGCTTTGATTTTGCCAATTGTGAGTGAAATTTTGAAATGTGACTCATGTGAAAATTTTTGCAAATGCTATAGGCTAATTTGTAGTGGCCAAATAACTTATAGTATGAAATAGGTGGATTTGCATGTCAAATTTCCCACCTTAAAACAAGGTGGCCGGCCATGATGGGCATGATGAGCAATTGTGCAATTTTTTTTATGGAAATTATGGCATAAGTATGGCACAAATAAAATATGTTAATTTGTGTCATAAAATGTTGGGATAAAACAAATAAAATAAGGGCATGGGCATAAAATAATGAAAAGGAGTATGGTGAATACAAAAAAAAAATGTGTGTGTAGTTGTTTGTCCCCCCCCATTGCCGTGAGCTAAAGAAAAGAAAGGAGAGAATTTTTGTTCATCCTTTTCTCATCTTCATACTTGCCGAAACTAGAAAGGAAAATAAAGAAAAAAATTTCTCATCCTTTGGTTCATCCTTGGCCAATAATTTTAAGGAGGAAGGAACAAGAAAGGTGAAGAGGTTCGGCCATGCATGTAGCTAGGTTAAGGTATGTTTGATGATGTTCCATGAGATGCATGCATGTTTTAGTTGTTAGCTTGAGTTCTACCTAGCCCATGGTCTAAATCTTGCTATGTGATGGAAATGACATTTGACCATGGATGCATCATTCTTGGTTGATGTTTGATGTGGTGGTGATGAGGCAAGAGGATGAGTTAAAATTCGGCCTAGGTGGAGGTTGTGTTAATGCCATTGCATGCTAAATATGAAGTTTGTTAATGATGCATGTGATGATGACTTGATGATTCTTGAACCTCCTTTTTAGCATTTTTGTGTGAGCACATATGTGCATTGGTTGCTAAATGGAGAAGAATCGGCTAGCAAGTTGTGTGCTAAGGCCGAATGTAACTTTTACATGTTAATGAGCAATGCATGTGTTAAATCGATGGGAAGGGAGAGGATGCTTTACTAGTGTGTATATGTGTGTATTAAGTGTTGAAATCGACCCCAAAAATAGACATGCATATTCGGCCAAGGGGGAAAAATTAGCTAATATGTTGTGTTGATGCATGATTTCACATGTATGTGACTTTAATGTCTAATGTATAAATATGGGCTAAGTGCTTCGTGTTCATCTTTTTTTGATGCCTAAATGATGAAATCAATTTATTTGTTTAATTAAGCTCAAGAGCAAAGGGGAAATAAATCCGATAAAGGGAAGGAAAAAGTGGTCGAATAGTTAGCGGAATCGTTCGACAACACCCGAGGTAAGTTCTTGAGTAAGAGAGCTTAAATTATGATGTGATTAAATCATGTTTTAAGCAAATTAAAATCATGCTCTATGTGTGGCTATTGAGCCGAATGTGCAAGGATGGTATGTGCCTTGTGTTTGAGTTTTGCTAATGAAAAAGAAATACGAATGTGCCATGAATTATTGTTAGATGTGCATGATTAATTGAATGCTGTCCGGGCTAAGTCCCGAAGGCTTTGTGCTAAGTGACTATATCCGGACTAAGATCCGAAGGCATTTGTGCGAGTTATTAATTCCGGGTTAAGTCCCGAAGGCCTTTGTGCGAGATACTAATTCCGGGTTAAGTCCCGAAGGCATTCGTGCGAGTTTTAAAATCCGGGTTAAGTCCCGAAGGCATTGTATGAGTTACTATAACCGGGCTATGTCCCGAAGGCACTTGAACGAGGAGCTATATCCGGTTAAATTCCGAAGGTACGTGATTTTGGTAATGAATGAGCTTGCTGTAAAATTCCAGCTAATACTCGAAAAACATCCCAATATTGGGATATGTTACGTATGTGTTGAATTTAATCGAGCCCTTACAAATAAATATTCGCTCAGTTGATGAACGAGCTACCGGCCTTCGGCTAAGTTGGTCTTTTGTGTATGTACATAAGGGTTAACGTTGTGAAGTAAGTTTGATATCGGAAAAATTGTGTATTATGAAATATTCCGTTTAGCTAAATGTGTGCTATGCTTTCGTTATGCTGGAATTTCTTGCTCAAAACTTACTAAGCATAAATTGCTTACTTCGTTCCATTGCTCCTCTGTTTTATAGATTTTTGGTTCTCCAGCTATCGGACTCGGGATCTTGAAGTCGAAGTCGCCCACACTATCAAAGGCTCTTTTGGGTACTCTTTTGGTTGAATTTTGATATGGCATGTATAGGACGACCCATTGTTGTTTTTCGAGTACTTTATGTGATGTGTAAGTTTTGGATAGCCATGCGAAAATGGCTTATATGTGTTTGAGTATAATGTTATAATCATTTGGTGTGGATATGCTTGACAAGGATTGGCCACGGGGATGGTTAATCACTTTTATAAATTGTGCTATGTATGCAAAAAGGGCTAGTTGAACCATGGAATAGGTAAAGCCTACCTTAAAGGTAGATACTGACAGCATCAGTGACGTAGATTTGGAAAATCACTAAAAATAGTAGGAATGGAATTAAATAGTGAATAAATTATGCAAACAAACCTTGAAGAATCTACTTTCATAGGAAAGTAACGAAACAATCATATGGACAGTATGTTAAGAGATATTCAGGTTCTCGTGAGACAGGGCCAGAACGGGTTCTGGATTCCTTGTTCCGACTTTGGAAATTGATTATAAATTAACCAGAGATAATTAGGAGTCATACCATATATGTATAGATTCCTCTCTGAGTCTAGTTTCTACAGAAATAAACGGCATCAGTATTGGAGCCCTGTACAAGGAGATATCCAAGTCGTAATGCGCAAAGGTCAGGGTAGTCGATTCCTGTAACATGGGAGACTTTAACTAATAAACTGTACTAATTGGCCCGATCAAAAATTCTAGAAAAAAATATGTAGATGGGCATATGAGTCTAGTTTCAGGGAAAAATCACGAAACTGATTTTCGAGTTGTGAAGCTCAAGATATGATTTTTAAAGCGACTAGTACACAGATTGGGCAGTGTCTGGAAATTTTTCAAAGTTTGTTAACACCTCGTGTTCGACTCCGGTGTCGGACTCGGGTTCGGGGTGTTACACATTCGAACTAATACGGCTGTTCCAAAACCTCCATTCCCGACTAATGCCACCCCCGCACCTACAATACCTCCGGTAACTGACCAAATAAGGTCAAATAAGCCCCCAGTTGATAGAATCCGAAAACACGGGGCTACTGAATTTAAAGCTACGGACAGCGATGATGCCGAGCAAGCTGAATTTTGGTTGGACAACACTATCCGGGTACTCGACGAGCTATCTTGCACACCCGATGAGTGCCTAAAGTGTACTATCTCCTTGCTACGTGATTCTGCCTACTATTGGTGGAATACGTTGACTTCTGTTGTGCCTAGAGAGCAAGTAACTTGGGAGTTTTTCCAAACCGAGTTTCGGAAAAAGTATATCAGTCAGAGATTCATTGACCAAAAACGGAAGGAATTTCTTGAACTCAAACAAGGTTCCATGTCGGTTACCGACTATGAACGAAAATTTGTGAGGCTTAGCCGATATGCGCGAGAATGCATTTCTTCAGAAGCTGTGATGTGTAAACGTTTCGAGGATGGACTAAATAATGATATAAAGCTGTATGTTGGGATCTTGGAAATCCGAGAATTTGTGGTACTTGTTGACCGAGCTTGTAAAGCCGAGGAGCTAAGTATGGAGAAAAGAAAAGCTGATATGGGAGGAAAGGAGTTTCGTAAGAGGTCTTCGGGGAAGCCCTTCCCACAGTCATCGAACAAATTTAGAGATGACTTAGGCCGGTCTAGGGACACTTCGGGTTTCTCTAGACGAGATCGCGATCGACCCCCTGTGAGCACACGAGTCACTTCGGTCGCCAGTGTTGGAAATGATCGTCGGGACAGAACGGAACGTCGATATTGCGGTAAATGGCATTCGGGGAGTTGTAGATTCCATGACCGCTCCTGTTACAAGTGCGGATCAGTTGACCACTTCATTAAAGATTGCCCGAGGTTGTCTGAACAGAATGTAAATCAGAGTGGGAAACCGGGTGCTACCACTGCTCGAGGTAGACCATCTAGAAATACGGGCAATGCTAGTGGTGGTCAGAGAGGATCTAGAGATGCTACGACCAGATCTGAGGCTCGCGCTCCTGCTAGGGCTTATGCTATACGCGCACGCGAGGATGCTTCCTCGCCAGATGTTATTACCGGTACTTTTACTCTCTTTGATACTAATGTGATTGCTTTGATTGACCCTGGTTCTACTCATTCTTATATATGCGAAACCTTAGCATCCAGTAAGACTTTACCTATTGAGTCTACTGAGTTCGTAATTCGGGTGTTAAATCCCTTGGGTCGTTACGTGCTTGTCGACAAAGTGTGTAAGAAATGTCCCCTAGTAATTCGAGGTTCCTGTTTTCCGGCGGACTTGATGCTTTTGTCGTTTGATGAATTTGATGTTATTCTTGGTTTGGATTAGTTGTCCGTGCATGATGCGGTTGTGAATTGCAAAAGCAAGACTATGGATTTGAGGTGCGCAAATAACGAGATGATCCGAGTTGAGTCTACGGACTTGGATGGGTTGCCAGCTGTAATATCCTCAATGTTGGCCCAGAAATATGTAAGAAAAGGGTACGAAGCATACCTTGCGTATGTACTTGATGACAAAGAATTAGAAAAGAAACCCGAATCTGTGCCGGTGGTTTGTGAATACCCGGATGTTTTTCCTGAAGAATTACCGGGTTTACCACCTGTTCGGGAGGTAGAGTTTGGTATTGAGCTTGTACCCAGAACTACGCCAATTTCGATAGCTCCGTATCGTATGGCACCAACCGAGTTAAAGGAGTTGAAAGCTCAGTTGCAAGAGTTGACTGATAGAGGTTTCTCTCGACCAAGTTTCTCACCTTGGGGTGCACCAGTATTGTTTGTGAAGAAGAAGGACGGAACCATGAGGTTGTGCATCGACTATCATCAGCTGAATAAAGTGACAATAAAGAATAAATATTCGATACCGCGCATTGATGATTTGTTTGATCAACTAAAGGGAGCCTCAGTGTTTTCAAAGATAGATTTGAGATCGGGTTATTATCAGTTGCGAATTCGAGATTCGGATATACCCAAAACTGCTTTCAGAACGAGATACGGCCACTATGAGTTCTTAGTTATGCCGTTTGGGCTCACTAATGCCCCTGCGGTATTTATGGACTTGATGAATCGGATCTTCAGACAGTATTTGGATCGGTTCGTAGTTGTGTTTATTGATGACATCTTGGTCTATTCAAGATATGAGACCGAACATGCTGAGCACCTGAGATTAGTGTTGCAAATTTTACGGGATAAGCAGTTATATGCTAAGTTCAGTAAGTGTGAGTTCTAGTTAAGAGAGGTTAGCTTCTTGGGCCACGTGGTATCCGCATCGGGTATTCGAGTTGACCCGAACAAAATTTCAGCCATACTTAACTGGAAGCCTCCGAGAAATATTACTGAGGTTCGGAGCTTTTTGGGACTTGCCGGTTACTATCGACGGTTTGTAAAAGGTTTCTCGATGATAGCCACACCGATGACGAAGCTACTTCATAAAGATGTTAAGTTCGAATGGACGGAAAAATGTCAGAAAAGTTTTGATCAACTGAAAACTTATTTGACCGAAGCTCTAATTCTAGTGCAGCCCGAATCAGGCAAAGAGTTTGTCATTTATAGTGATGCGTCCCTACTTGGGTTAGGTTGCGTATTGATGCAAGAAGGTCGAGTTGTGGCCTATGCGTCGAGACAATTAAAGCCACATGAGAAAAATTATCCGACCTATGATCTCGAACTAGCTGCCATCGTATTCGCTTTAAAAATATGGCGACATTACTTATTTGGTGAAAAGTGCCATGTATTTTCGGATCAAAAAAGTCTCAAATATTTGATGACACAAAGAGACTTAAATCTGCGACAAAGACGTTGGCTCGAGTTGTTAAAGGATTATGAGCTTGTCATTGACTATCACCCGGGAAAGGCTAATGTGGTTGCGGACGCCTTAAGCCGGAAATCACTGTTTGCTTTACGAGCGATGAATGTACTCTTGTCTGTTCTACCCGACAATGTGTTAGTAGCTGAATTAAAGGCCGAACCATTATTGATTCATCAAATTCGTGAAGCTCAGAAAGTCGACGATGAATTGGTTGCAAAACGGGCTGAGTGTGTTCCGAACAAGGAATCGGAGTTTCAAATTGATGATGATGATTGTTTGAGGTTCAGAAGTCGTTTGTGTGTTCCAAGGAATTCGGAACTCATTTCGATGATTCTGAACGAAGCCCATTGTAGCCGAATGTCAATTCACCCGGGGAGTACGAAAATGTACAACGATTTGAAACGTCGGTTTTGGTGGCATGGTATGAAACGAGACATCTCTGACTTTGTTTCAAGATGTTTAATATGTCAACAAGTGAAAGTGGAACATCAAGTGCCTTCAGGATTACTTCAGCCGATCATGATACCCGAGTGGAAATGGGATCGAGTCACAATGGACTTTGTGTTCGGACTACCATTGTCAGCAAGTAAGAAGGATGCGATTTGGGTTGTTGTTGATAGACTGACTAAGTCGGCTCACTTTATCCCCGTGCGTACGGATTTTTCATTGAATAAACTAGCTAAATTGTACATTTCTCAGATTGTGAGATTACACGGGGTACCTATTTCTATCGTGTCGGATAGAGATCCGAGATTCACCTCACGATTTTGGAAGAAATTGCAAGATGCTTTGGGTACCAAGCTGCATTTTAGTACTGCTTTTCACCCCCAAACCGATGGTCAATCCGAGCGGGTAATTCAGATACTTGAGGATATGTTGAGATGTTGCATCCTCGAGTTCAGTAGTTCATGGGAACGGTATTTACCTTTGATTGAATTCGCTTACAACAATAGTTTTCAATCAAGTATTAAGATGGCACCTTACGAGGCTTTGTACGGTCGTAAATGCCGTACACCATTGTTTTGGACCGAGCTCGGTGAAAGTAAAATTTTCAGAGTTGATTTGATTAAAGATGCCGAACAGAAAGTAAAGGTAATCCGTGAAAGTCTGAAGGTAGCCACAGATCGTCAGAAATCGTATGCGGATTTGAAACGAAAAGACATTGAATATCAGGTGGGAGATAAAGTGTTTCTTAAAGTTTCGCCTTGGAAAAAGGTACTCAGATTTGGCTGTAAGGGCAAGTTGAGTCCGAGATTCATTGGGCCGTACGAAATCTCTGAACGAGTTGGTCCAGTTGCGTATAGATTGATTTTGCCCCCTGAACTTGAAAAGATTCACGACATCTTTCATGTTTCGATGCTTCGACGTTATAGATCCGATCCGTCACACGTGATTAATCCATCAGAAGTTGAAATTCAATCTGACTTGAGTTATGAAGAAGAACCGATTCGTATCCTAGCTCGTGAAGTGAAAGAGTTGCGAAACAAAAGGGTTACGTTAGTAAAGGTGTTATGGCTCAAACACGGAGTCGAAGAAGCTACTTGGGAAACCGAGAATGCCATGAAAGAACGATACCCAAACTTATTTACCGGTAAGATTTTTGGGGACGAAAATTTCTTAAGTGGGGGAGAGTTGTGACAGCCCAAAATTGACCCTAGTCGGGAAGTGGTTTCGGGACCGCTAAACCGAGTCACCGAAATGTTTGAATGTGATATTTATTGTCTAGAATATGTAATTATGAATGTGTGAAAATTTCAAGCTTCGATTTAGTCGATTTCATGTGAATTCAGTTAGTAGGATTTGTGTGACACTTTTGAAATGTGATAGGCTAATCTATAAGGATCTAATAGTGCATGTAATAAAAAGGGAGGACTTCCATGTCAAATTTCCCCCCCTAATTAGTAGTGGCCGGCCATGCTATGAGTGGAAACATGTCACAAACATGTTATGTTAGTGAGGTATGTTAGGAAAAATAAAATAAGGAGTATGGGTAATAAAGAAATGGAAAAAAAAAGAAAGAATGTGTGTGAGTGTTCCCCCCCCATTGCCGTGAGTTAAAGAAAAGAAAAAAAATTGTTCATCCTTTTTCATTTCTTTTGGCCGAAAATTCTAAGGAAGGAGGAATTCATTTCTTTTGGACGAAAATTCTAAGGAAGGAGGAAGGAGTTCTTGCTTCATGTTTGGTTTGGAAGAGGATTAGGAGGAGGTTTGGCCATACTTGTATCTAGATTAAGGTATGTTTGAGGTTGTGCCATGAGATTCATGCATGTTTTTAGTTGCTAGCTTGAGTTCTAATTAGCCCATGGTTCAAATCTTTGCTATGTCATGGGGATGATATTCGGCCTAGGTGGATTTTGTGTTAATGCCATTGCATGCTAAATATGAAGCTTGTTAATGATACATGTGATGGTGGATTGATGACTCTTGGATTTTCTTTTTAGCATTTTTGAGTGAGACATTAAGTTCTTTGTTTAACCATGACCAAAATTGAAATGGTTTGGTGTTGTGATGTATTCGGCCATGGTATATCCATAAGTATGATTTATGCTTATTGCATGGTAGGTAAGATTTGTGTTTTGGATTTATGTTCATGTTTAGTTATAATCAACTTTGAGATTCGGCTCTTGCACATATATATATATGTTTGCACATGAGGTATTGGTATGACATATACAATATCTCAAGGTATATATTTACATATGATGGTGTTTCGATTATGGAGTACATGATGGATGCGTATTGAGTTATAATATGTAATGCATTAGTTAGTAAAAGGTATGCCATTTGTGTGTGGTATTGAGTATATAATTGGCCTCAACATAGACATGCATAATCGGCCACATGAATGAGTACATAGGTTGATGTGTTGTTCGGCCATAGGTAAGCATATTGAAGGCTTTATCTTGACTTAGAAAATTCGGCTAAGGAGAGTATTAACTAATGTGTTGAGTTTGATTCATGATTCCGTACATATGTGACTTTAATGTCTAATGAATATATGTGGGCCAAGTACCTTGAGTTCCTCTTTTTAATGCTCCAATGATTAAATCAATTTATTTGTTAAATTAAGCTCAAGAGCAAAGGGGAACTAAATCCGATAAAGGGAAGGAAAAAGTGGTCGAATAGCCATCGGAATCATTCGACAACATCCGAGGTAAGTTTTCGAGTAATGGGACTTAAATTATGATTCGATTAGATTATGTCTTAAGTAAATCAAAATCATGCTCTTATATGTGGCTATTGAGCCGAAATTGTAAATGTGATAAGTGTCTTGTGTTTGAGCTTTGGTAATGAAAATGAAATATGAATGTGTCATGATTTATTGATATATGTGCATGGTTACTCGAATGATATCCGGGCTAAGTCCCGAAGGCTTTTGTGCTAAGCGACTACATCCGGACTAAGATCCGAAGGCATTTGTGCTAGCGACTATATCCGGGCTAAGTCCCGAAGGCATTTATGCTAGTGACCATATCCGGGTTAAGACCCGAAGGCCTTGTGCGAGTGGTTATATCCGGCTAAACCCCGAAGATGCTTGATTTGGGAACGAGCGATCTTGCTGTAAAAATTTAAATTAATACGCTCGTAAAATCCCAGCGATGAGGTATGTTTCGTGTGTGCTTTGAATTAGTTGATCCCTTACAAATCTGTATTCGCTCTGTCGATAAATGAGCTACCGGCCTTTGGCTAAGTTGATCTTTTGTGTATGAACATAAGGGTTGGTAATGTGAAGTAAGTATGATATTGAAAATTTGTGCATATGAAATTATCCGTTTAGCTATATGAATGCTATACTTTTGTTGTGCTGGAATCCCTTTCTCAAAACTTACTAAGCATAAATTGCTTACTCCGTTTCTTTGTTTCTCTGCTTTATAGATTTTGGCTCGTCAGCTATCGGACTCGGGATTTTTGGAAGTCGAAGTCTCCCACACTATCAAAGCCCCCTTTTGGTACAATTTTGGTTGAACTTTGAAATGGCATGTATAGGACTACCCTTTTGTTGTTGGTCATGTACCCTTCGGTTTTGTGTAAATTTGGATAGCCATGCGAAAATGGCTTAAATATACTTTGATCATAGCATTATAATCGTTTTGTATGTTGTCCGTCGAGAGGTATGGAAATGTTGGTAACGGTTAGCCATGGGAAGGGTTATTCTTGATCACTTTTGGAATATGTATGACAAACTCTAGTTGATCCATGGAGGATCATGAAATAGGTAAAGTTTACCTTAAAAAAACAGATGCCGGCAGCAGCAGTGATGTGGATGTGAAAAATCACTAAAAATAGTAGGAATGGAATTAAATAGTGAATAAATTATGTAAACGAACCTTGATGAATCTATTTTCATAGGAAAGTAACGAAACGATCATATGGACAGTATGTTAAGAGATATTCAGGTTCTCGTGAGACAGTGCCAGAACGGTTTCTGGATTACCTGTTCCGACTTTGGAAATTCATTATAAATTAACCAGAGATAATTAGAAGTCATGCCATATATGCATAGATTCCTTTTTGAGTCTAGTTTCTATAGAAACAAACGACATCAGTATTGAAGCCCTGTGAAGGGAGATATCCAAGTCGTAATGCGCAATGATCAGTGTCTCACGAGAAAAAAATTCCAGAAAAAAATTTGTAGATGGATATATGAGTCTAGTTTCAAGGAAAAATCACGAAGCTGATTTTTGAGTTGTGAAACTCAAGATATGATTTTTAAGGTGACAGTGATGTAGTTAGCCAGCTTGCCTGGAAAATTTAAAATGGATTGTGCAAAGAAGTGATTTAAGTCTGCAAACCCCTCGTGTCCGACTCCGGCGACGGACTCAGGTACGGGGTGTTACAACAGGCACTGATTTAACTTTCTTTTCTAACACTTTCGAATCAATTACATAAGCAAAGTAGGCTTCACAACCCTTTCTCAAAATACTCAAAGCTTTCATCGAAGATATCAAAGCAGGCAATCATTCAAATCACTAGATTCAATTCAGACTATTTCATCATTCTTGCATCTCAAATCAATGGTTTTTTTTTTGTAGTTCACAACAGCATCATGCAATGTTAACCAATCCATACCCAGATTTATATCAAACTCATCAAAAGGTAACAACATCAAATCAGCTAAAAAATAAGTGTCTCGAAACATTATCGGGTAACTCTTGTAGACTTTATCAACCAAAACACATCTGCCTAGGGGGTCCAAAACTCTAATTACATATTTAGTAGACTCTACAAACAAAGTCTTACTGTTCACTAAGTTCATGCATATATACGAATGTGTTGATCCAGGATCTATCAAAGCAATCACAGAAGTATCATAAAGAGTGAATGTACCCGTAATCACATCTGGCGACGAAGCTTTCTTACTAGTTCGAATAGCATAGGGTCTAGCAGGTGCACGACCCTCGAATCTAACAGCTGTATCTTTTGTTCCTCTCTGACTACCATTTACATTTCCCACATTTCTGGGAGGTCTACCACGAGAAGCGTTGCCACTTGACCTTGGATTCTAAACATTATCTTTTTTCAGCTAAATCTGGGCAATCGTTTATAAAGTGATCTCATGAACCACAACTGTAACAAGCTGGATTATTACTTTTTCCCCAGCATTCCCCAAATTTTGTCTTCCACATTGATTACACTCAGGCTTTTCATTCTTTACGTTACCAACACTGGCAACAGATGTAGCTGGAACTTTGAAATTTGAATACGATCTAGCACGATCTTTATTTGAATGTCCCACATTAGCATTTGAACGGCTATTATCATTTTGAAATTTCTTTGATGCAGATTGAAATGATTTGCCCGATGATCTCTTTTGCATTTCTCTAGCTTCAAAATCGGCTTTTCTTTTCTCTTTCCCGTGATCTTCGACTTTACATGCTCGTTTAACAAGTACAACGAATTCTTTAATCTCAAGAATCTCGATTAACAAATGGATATCTTCGTTCAAACAATCCTCAAATCTTTTGCACATTATTGCCTCAGTAGATACACATTTACGAGCATACTGAGTCGTCATATTCTGTAACAGACATACAGCCTTGTTTAAGCTCGAGAAACTCTTTACATTTCTGGTCAATAAATCTCTGGCAGATGTATTTCTTCCGGAATTCAGCTTGAAAGAAATCCCAGGTAACTCTCTCACTTGAACTGCCGAATATTAAAGTTTTCCAAAAATGATACGCTGTATCTCTCAAGAGTGAAACGGTACATTTTATGCATTCCTCGGGATTCATTGACAATTCATCAAATATTCGTATTGTATTCTCTAACCAGAACTCGGCCCTTTCAGCATCATCATTTATTGTTGCTCGAAACTCTTCGGCCCCATAATTTTTAATCTTATCTACCGGAGGCTTACTTAACTGAACCAGGTTCACTACTAGCGTAGCAGGAGCTTGTGGAGGATTAACAGGGGGTGGAGGTTGTTGTACGGTCAGATTTGTTCTAATATATTGGCTAAACCAATCGTTCATCATTTGATAGAAGGCTTGTCTAGCCTCACCATCACGACTACTCATAGTCGGTCTGGAATCAGATGGCACTATTCCTTGACGGGAGCAGGCGTATTGCTTTTGACATCATCCGCTATCGCTCGTTCGGGATCCATTTGATATATAAAAGCACATTTCAATGTCAAGATTCATCACACTATCACGGTTCATAAATATGGCATGTATAGCTAGACTCACATATGCTATGGTAGTCCTAAAACTGACTAAACCATAGCTCTAATTCAAATAAAATGTAACACCCCCTAATCCATAACCATCGCCAGAATAGATTAAGAGGCATTACCAAACTTATATCTCAGTTCAAAATAATCATATATCAAGTACCATCTCATTTCAATAATATAAGTCATTCATATTCAATATGAATTTAAAACGAGCATTCAAAATCTAAATCATCCATTCGGGACCAATTTGATAACTTATGAAAGTTTCAAAACTTAGAAAAATTTTCAACTTTTCAAGGGTCACACGCCCGTGTGAACAGGCCGTGTGCCTCACATGACATTAGACACATCCGTGTGTCTAGGCTGTGGTGAAATAGAGCATACATATTGACTTGTCCACACGGCCTCAAGACACGCCTGTGTGAAAATTAGAGAGGCTACTAACTTGGCCACACAGTCGACCACATGCCCGTGTGCCAGCCCGTGTGACATACATGGCCAATAGACACGCCCGTGTGTCTAGGTCGTATCAAAGTTAGAGCGTATACTGACTTTAATTTGCAGGGTACCCTAGGGGACACATGGCTGTGTAACGTGACCGTGTGTCACACACGGCTGAGAGACACGCCCGTGTCTCTGCCTGTGTGGACAAAAATAGGCCATTTGAATAGCCAACTTGCCACCCCTATTGGGTCAAACCTACAAGCACCAAACTAAGCATATTTGCACAACATTTATAACTACGTCACAACCAAAACATAAGCCATTCATGACATATCATTGCCAACCACATTCCCAACTCAATTCATCAACCAAATCATGACAAATCTAAACTAAAATCATACCAAAACATATGTTTCAATACATCATTCAATCTCATGCTCAAAACTTACCAAAACTTATCAACATTGACCATTTCTTTTGGTCATTCAAAATAGACCATATAATTCATAATGCCTCACATATCATATAACATTTCCAACCATAAGTCTAAACACAAGCTAGCCATATCACATGGCATAGTATAAACATTACAAAACACAATCCAAACACTTCTAGCCTATACATGCCATACTTCAATATGTACATTTTCAAAAGTACTAAAGCAAGGTTCGATAGTGTGGTGATGATCCTCGACGATTCCCAAGCTCACAGTTGCTTCGATATCTATAAAACAATGAAAACACACACAAAGTAAGCTTTCTAAAGCTTAGTAAGCTCGTACCAAATATAACAAACATTTTATATAATACAAAACATCATCTAATAGACACTTAGTAGTTCTCAAATCATTTATCAATTCTATTCCATCACAAATTAATATGTTCATACCAGCGTATCAAGCTTTATACACACAATATCATCTACCACTTAGGTTTCATACATACCTAAAATTTTCCCATATTTATTCATTTTCATTCCTACCTCCCATTCGAATACATTAACTATTTCTGAAGTCTTTCCACGCTTTAATAAATTGCACACTTAGTGCTTTAATGATTAGTCAAAGCTAAAATGATCCTGCACACTTAGTGTCATCTCAAATAGCCGAAGCTACCTTAGTATTGCACACTTAGTGCCTTATATAGCCAAAGCTATTCCATTTCGCACACTTAGTGCTATTTATAACTGTAACTATTTTAAATTGCACACTTAGTGCCGAATACCTTCGATTTATCCATTTACACAAACCATAGTAAAACATCTATACAATTCAAGCATCTTCAAAGCATTAAAAGATGACTATAATATCATTTATTCCGTGCGAACTTACCTCGTACTCAGAACTGTCAATTTAAATCGTCTACTCGATTATCTTCAACTTTCCTCGGTCTAAATTTGAATTCCTCTTTTCTTAATCTATATGTATTCAAAATTAACCCTTTCATCCACCAAGTCATTCAGTTCAATCCACAAACATACATTTAGGTCATTTTGCAAACTAGCCCTCACATTTTTACGTTTTGACACTTTAGTCCTTAATTCACAAAATCATGAAATACACATAATTTGCATATACTCATGCTTGGCCGAATTCTCCTAGTGTTCATACTAGTCCACACATTTCATTTATTTCACATTTTAGTCCTTCAATTTACAAATTTCACAATTTAGCCCATTTTACTGATATTCATCAAAAATTCAAAGACAAAACATGTTAACCTGAAACATATCTTCCATTTATCAACAACTAACTTCACAAAACTCATAGTTTCATCAATGGCATAACTTAAAATCATAATCAAATTCAAAATTTGAGGCATGGGCTTAGTAAAACACAAAGCAATAATCACAAAAACGTAGAAATTATCAAAAACCTAACAAAATCCATACCTTAATTATGGAAATCAATGGCCGAATGAAATGAAGCTTAAAACCCTTCATTCTCTTCTATTTTTGATAGAAAAAGATGAATAAGATGGCCAAATTTTGATTTGTTTTGATTAATATTAACATATTAATCAATTTCCCATTTTGCCCTTATTTATAACATAATTAAACCATTACCAAATGTTCATTTATGTCCATTAATCTTGTCAATGGGATAATAACCACATAAGGACCCTTGCTTTATAAAGCTATGACAAATAGATACCTTTACAATATAGGAAGCTACTTTTGCATTTTATGCGATTAGGTCTTTTTTATCTAATTGAGCACACAAACAAATAAATTTTCATACGAAACTTTCACACATATGAATTCGCATACCATAAGCATGGAAATAATATTTAAAATATTTTTCTAACTCCCGAGACCACTATTCTGACTAGGGTCTAAACCAAATTGTTACAAGAAGGCTCTTAGCTTTTGCATGCTTTAACAATTTTAAATTATATCAAATGGATGTAAAAAGTGCTTTTCTAAATGTTTTTATAAATGAAGAAGTGTATGTTGAACAGCCACCCAGTTTTGAAGATCCAAAAATTTCCAAACCATGTTTCCAAACTCTCAAAAGCTTTGTATGGTTTGAAACAAGCTTCTAGAGCTTGGTATGAAAGATTATCAAATTTTCTTATTAAGGGGAGGTTGATACAACATTTTTTATTAAAAGAAAAGACAAAGATTTATTAATATTTCAAATCTATGTTGATGATATTATTTTTGGTTCTACTAATGATATTCTTTATTAAGAATTTTCTAAGCTAATGCAAGGTAAGTTTGAGATGAGCATGATGGGTGAACTAAATTTCTTCTTGGGTCTCCAAATAAAGCAAAAAAAAGGATGATATCTTCATCAATCAAGCTAAATAAACTAGGGACATGCTCAAAAAGTTTGGGATGGACACTCTCAAACCTCAAGCTACTCTAATGAGCTCATCTAGAAAGCTTGACAATGATGAGGAAGGTAAATGTGTTGATTTAAAATTATATAGGTCCATGATTAGTTCTTTGCTTTGATTTAAAACTATATAGGTCCATGATTGGTTCCTTACTTTACCTTACAGCAAGTAGACCTGCAATTATGTTTAGTGTATGCTTATGTGCTAGATATCAATCTTGTCCTAAGGAATCACATTTACAATCCATTAAGAGAATCTTTAGATACCTTAGAGATACTCAAAATTTAGGTCTTTGGTACTCTAGAGACTCATCCTTTAGCTTGCATGCTTACTCGAATGCGAATTTTGGAGGCTGTAAATTAGATAGGAAAAGCACCTTTTGTACATGTCAATTTCTAGGCAAGATGCTAATTTCATGGTTTTCAAAGAAACAAAATAGTGTTGCATTGTCCACCACCAAAGCGGAATATATTTCTGCCTGTTATTATTGTGCTCAAAATGTTATGGATAAAATAACAACTTATGGATTATGGAATTGATATAGATACAGTTTCTATCAAGTGTGACAATACTAGTTCTATTTATCTCACTAAAAATCCCATCCAACATTCTAGAACTAAACACATTGAAATTAGACATCATTTCATTAGAGATCATGTCCAAAAGGATGAAATAGTTCTAGAGTATATTGACACCTTAAACCAATTAGTTGACATTTTTACAAAACCATTAGACAAAGAAAGATTTTGGACACTTAAGGGAGAACTAGGCTTAACAACCTTGCCTTAATTTAGTGTTACAATCTTCTTGTACCATATTTGATTATTTTATTGCTACAAGCTTGTTGAGCATGGATTTCATGGCTTCTATATGCGAAAAGGTAAGGGGAGTTTCTTGTGAAAACCTGTTCTATTTCTATCCCATTTCCTTTCATAATTTAGAGTTGTGGTATTAACTTAGTCATTTTTTTTACATATTCTTGCTTCATTCATTTCATGTATTTCACTCACATTGCATATGTTTATGCATATGGAATGTTTAGGAACTATTTTGGAGTCATTTTAGGACACTTGAGAAACAATACAACCTAAAAATCTTACTTTTGTCGTTTTACTGCACTTAGAAAACGTAATGTTAATTTGGTATCGATACAACTAAAAAATATCGATACTTGTGTAAAAATATCGTTACCACGGGGCTTTTAAAGATGTTGCAGCTTTTTTTAAACATAAAAAACCCTAAGTTGTTTTTCCCTCCACCGAAAAATTCTCTATTCTCCTCTCAATTTTTTTCAAATTTCTTCATTTTTTTCCACAAATCTTAGTTCTTTCCATCTTCAAACCTCTTTATCACAAGGTTTGATCCTCCTTGCTTGAAGATTTCTCTTTTTTCAACAATTTTGAGGTAAATTTCTAAAAATTTCAACTTGTTGGTTTTGACAATAGGTTAAATCTTGTTTGCTGATGGTTATTGGATGTTTTTGAACATATATGTATCATGTTTCTTTGCAGGAGGTCATCTATTCTTAAAGATATTTGCTAAATTATTTTTGAAACCCTAACCCACCAAGTGTTTGATAAAATTCCTCAAATATTTTTTTTTGTTTTAGTATTTCTCTAAGTCGTTTCTAGCTTTTATGGCCCCAAAGAAGTGTTCTAGGACTAGTGCATTGTCTTCTAAGTAGTCTAGTAAGTTGGAGTCGTCGTTTAGCTCTTACTTTCAAGACACACACTTTCGGTATATTTTTAACTCTTATTTTGCATCAAAACGTGTATGGGAGGCTAGGAAAATTGATATAGCCATGTTAGAAGCCATTATCTTTGCTTATCTCCCTATTTTGCAAAATTGGGGGTGGATGGATTTCTTAAATATTTCCCCGCCAACTTATTTTAATCTTGTTCGAGCTTTCTTTTCTAATGCCAAACTCGAACATAATGAGTCTGGTGACTCCGTTACTACCATTACCTCATTTTTAATGGGAACTCCTATTTTCCGCACTCTCGAAGAGTTTGGCTATTATATTCACTTGCCTTCCTGAGGTTTCTCCGATGAAAAAGGGCATTTTGATCCCTCCCTTTTTATCCAGTCCGAATCGACATCTGAACTAAATCACCATGATCGTGTCCTCCACTTAATTCTTACTGGGAATCTAAGACCTATCAGAAAGCATGTCAAGCTTCAAAACACCGATTATTGGTGGCTCGATTGTTTTAAATCTGATAGGAGCCCTAATCTTGCACTCATCTTGTTTAGTAACATTATGAAAGCTATTGGAAGAGGGAAGAACACAAATATCACTCTTCCTCATGGTACGTATTATTCATACATTCTTAGGCGATTAGGTATTAGCACTCATGGAGACACCCTCTGTTCTTCTAATCAACCTATTAGTTATGGGGCTTACAGTATGCGATATACCATTTCGATGCTGCCTCCAACACTTTGATGAAACATGATCAACCGGGGGAAAATGAAGATGACAATGTCGAAGCTGCCTTTGATGATATTCCAGCCTCGGACCCCGTTCCTCCACCGCCTTTGTAACGCCCCTGTAACCGAGACCGTCACTGGAGTCGAGCACGAGGTGTTAACGGACTTAATTCATTAATTAAACAGCTCAAACAATTTATTTTAGAATTTACAGACAAGCTGGCTAACTTCATCACAGTTGCTAAAAAATCCATATCTCGAGTTACGAAACTCAAAATCCAATTTCGTGAATTTTCCTTGAAACTAGACTCATATATATACTTACTAATTTCTTTCTAGAATTTTTGGTTAGGTCAATTAGTACAGTTTATTAGTTAAAGTATCCCCTATTTTAGGGTTTGCCTACTCTGACCCCTGTGTATTACGAATCAGATATCTCTCTGTACAGAGTTTCAATGACTATGCCGTTTATTTCTCATAAAACTAGACTCAATAATAATTTCATAAATGTAAGGTACAACTCCTAATTGTTTTTTTACATTTTATGGTGAATTTATAAAGTCAGAATAGGGAATTTAGAGATCTCTCTGACCCTATTTCGCTAAAACTTAAATATCTCATAAAATATAACCCATTTACCTATTTCGTTTCTTCTATATGAAAATAGACTCATCAAGCATCGATTCCATAACTTATTCATCATTTAATTCATTTTCTAATATTTTTAGTGATTTTTCAAATTCACATCACTACTGCTGTCTGATTCTGTTTTGTGGCAAATTTTACCTTTCCAAGGATTTTCATGGTTTAGTTAAGACATAAAGCATACATGTTATCATATATAAACTTGATTAGTCATTCCAATAGGTAATCATTCTCAAAAATTTCCATTCCATTCATGGGCCATATCGTAAGATTCTACACACAAAATGATTGGAATGCTATACATGCCATATTTCCAAAAATTACAAGTCATTATACCGCGATTGTCCAGTGATAGTGTGAGCGTGCCTCCGACCGTCCCGATCTCCAAATTGACTTGTCAAAACTACAAAGAATTAAAAGGAGGGAGTAAGCATAGGTGCTTAGTAAGTCCACATGCAAATAACAAATAACTTAACAAAGCAATTATACCAACCAGCATTAGCATAATATCACCAAAACATATATCACATTTCTATTCATCATTCATCATCTTACCATATTATTGTTGTCGTACCAAGTCTCAACCTAAGGATTAAGTACATACCTATCCAAATTGCCCATTCCACAACACTTACCAATACGTCACTTGCATCTTGAGTATTCTTCCATTTCACTAGAATTTTACCAGTTGAACACATCGGAATATAACTCGGATACATGGAAAGTTTGCACATAAGTGCCACACATGTAGCCAAGCTACCATGTAACCCGCCCATAAGTGAACTCGGACACAACTCAACGAGCTCGAGCGTTCGCATCCATAAGTGAACTCAAACTCAACTCAACAAGTTCGGATGCCTAGTTACATCTCATGAACTCAGACTCAACTCAACGAGTTCGGGCATTCGCATCCATAAGTGAACTCGGACTCAACTCAACGAGTTCAGATGCCTAGTTACATCTCACGAACTCAGACTCAACTCAACGAGTTCAGGCATTCGCATCCATAAGTGAACTCGGACTCAAGTCAACGACTTTAGATGCCCAAATATCCTAATCTATTCCTAAGGTTCAACGGGATTTTCTTGGTTCGTACTGCTTTACCATTCTCCTTGGAATACTAATGACGATACTTCGGTAGTCTTTCACATAATTCATAAAATTTTTGCATGTTGTCCAACAATGACCACGAAGCATAGAATTGCATGATAACAATCATAATATCTTATAAATACTATTAAATGATTTAAAATAACGGTTATATTACAATATTTACATATGAACTTACCTCGATACAAAATGAGAATAGTCGAGCCTATTCCTCGTAAACTTTATTTTTCCCCCGATCTCGACTCGAATCTCTTTTCTCTTGATCTATAATACCAAATTAATTTATTTAATACACACATTCATCAAAACAGCCCCTAGTACGAACTTTTGCAAAATTACCATTTTGCCCCTAAATTTTCACATATTTACACTTTTTCCCCAAGGCTCGTAAATTAAACCTCATCCTATCTTCTTATGTTTTATGACATGGTGATCATTTTCCCCTTCTATAGCAACATCAAATTCACACTCTAGCATGTACTTATGAATATTAGGTATTTTTACCTATTATGTCATTTTACTCGTTTTTACGAAAAATCACTTAGCAACATTTGTTTAACACAATCTCAAACTTCATCTTCTACCATAAAACATCAAAATTCATACATATCATCCATGGGTAAAATTTTAAATATAAATCCTAGCTCAAAATATTGGTAGAAATAGGTAAACCGAGCTACGAGGATTTCAAAAATGTAAAGAACATTAAAAACGGGCATAGAAATCACTTACAATCAAGGCTTAAAAGTGTTGAAACCCTAGCTATGGTGGAGACCAAAATTTAGCGGCAACTTATGGAGAAGATGATCATTTTTGTGCTATTTTTCCCATTTTATTTCATTTAATATCCAAATGACCAAAATGCCCTTCCTCACTAAACTTTCAAAAATTCCATCCATGTCCAATTTTTGTCCATAAACTTATAAATTGGTCAAATTGCTATTTAAGACCTCCTAATTAATATTTCAAAGCAATTTCATACTAGAAACTTCTAGAATGAAAGTTTTGCAACTTATTCAATTTAGTCCATAACTTCAAATTAAGCACTTTATGCATAGAATTTCTTCACGAATTTTTCACACAATCATGAAATCATATCATAGACCTCAAAATAATCATAAAATAATTATTTCTATCTCAGATTTTGTGGTCCTGAAACCACTATTCTGATTAGGCCCTAATTCGGGTTATCACAGCCTTCTTCGTTGCATCCTGCTCAACCCTCCTCCGAGGTTAATAGTGCTATCCTTGATGCTATAAATTCTTTGAGGAACAGCATTCGTGGTCTTTGGGAAGATGTTAACTCTCTCTCGAGCTTGGAGACGCAAATGGCATCTCAATTAGCTCATTTCCTTTCGATGCCTCCTTTCTCTCCTCATCATGATGATTAGATTAGCTCTAAACCATACATTTCATTTTCATTTCATAACATTTGTACATTTATTTTTTTTATGCCTATAACTTATTCTTGCACATTATTGCTTTATTTTTATCCTCTGCTATTTTTATGCTCATTTCACTTCTTCTATATTTTGATATGATAACTTCTCTCTTTAAGCTTTATTTGTCTTTTGATATAACAAAAAGGGGAAGAAGAAAAAGGTACGTTGATGATTGAGATTACTCATTATTGATAAATAAATGCAAATTTTTGTGACCAAAATTTAAAATGTCTTTTATTAAGGGGAAGCAATTATTCAAAAAAAATTACCAAATGTTTTGTTAAATCAAAAAAGGGGAGATTGCTAAATTGAGCTTTATTTGATAAAAGATTTTGATATAACAAATTAAAAGTGTTTTCGAATATAAGTTGAATTTGACAAAATAATTTTAAATTTCAATTCTAAGAAATAAAATTTTAGAAAAAAAATTGAAACAATTTTAAAATCAAGTGAAATTATTTTTAACCAAGTCAAAATGATCCCAATTAAGTTAAAATCATTTTAACACATCAAAATGATTTTCTAACTAGTCATAATTGCTTCAGGAAAAAAATTATCGATACCATTTGGCCCGGTATCGGTATTTTTTTAAAATAATCAATACCTTAATAAAATTGAGACCAAAAAGGCATTTTGTCAAAAACCTAAAAATTATCGATACCATGATTTTGGTATCGATATTTTTCAAAAATAATCAGTACCTTACTTCAAAACAATACCAAACTTGTATTATGTTTCTTAAAAACCCTACAAGGTATCGATCCGGTATCGATACCTCCTTCAAGAAGTATCGATAAAATATTTTTGAAGTATTGATTTTTTAATTCCAGCGATCACTGAATCAACATTTATGAAAAAATTATCAATACCCTTTTTAAAGGTATTGATACTCGAAGTTTCAGGTGAAATTAATGCTCTGGTTTTACATCCCCTATGACCATATTTACTTCTCCAACATCCTCAACTGCTAGAAATCTATTAGAGAGTATAAATACCATTTTTTAATATCCCACAACATCCAAGAAAAGTACTTCAAGCAAAAATCATCAATTAAACAATTTTAGATCTTAAATTTTCATATTCTTCTTACATACACTTGTGAGTCTTATCACTTTATTTTTGCTCAAGTGTATTTCAGTGTATTTGTGCTTCAATTTGCAAACAAATTTATCTTGTAAGGATTGTTTCTTTGTTTTCTCATTTGTATATATTTGAGAGGTTTTGAAACTTAAGATTTGGGGTAGAAATCTTAAAGAATTGTAAGGTTAAACCTTGTCCTCAAAGGTTGATCAATTTAGTGAATTTGAGAAAAATCCTTAGTGGTGGAAAGCTAAGGTAGTGGAGTAGGCAATTGGGGCCGAACCACTCTAAATTCTTTGTGTTCTTTATTTCTTTCTTGCTTTTGCTTTCACCAAAATTTTAAGAGGCAATTTACCCCCTCTAAGCATTTTTCGATTTGCTTCATCGAGCTTTTAGCAAGATTCTATAGACAATTCGTCCAGGATTTCTAGAAAATATCAAAACCCTTGTGTACATTGTTAGAACACAACAGACCTTTCAAATTTGATGATCAATGCCTACAAGCATTTGAGGAGTTGAAAAAACGACTAGTCACAGCAGGAATAGTCATTGCACCAAATTGGAATCTACCTTTCAAACTGTTGTGTGATGCAAGTGATTTTATCGTAAGGGCAGTGCTTATGAAAAGAAAGAACAAGGTATTTCATGCTACCTATTATGGAAGTCGTACGTTGACTAATTCACAGCTAAATTATACCACCACTGAAATGGAGCAAGTGGTATTTGCCTTAAAAAAATTAGTGCTTATTTAGTAGGCACCAAAGTGATAGTTTATACAGACCACTCTATTATTAAAATACTTGGTGACAAAGAAATATGCCAAATCTAGATTGATTTGATGGATATTGTCATTGCATGAATTTGATTTGGAAATTAGAGATAGGAAAGGCATAGAAAGTCAAGTGGTTGATCACTTGTCTTGAATTGAAGTAGGAAATGAAGACGATCATATTCAGCATATTTAGGATGATTTTCTAGATGAGCAATTGTTAGTTTCCATGGAATTACCATGGTATGCTTATATTGTAAATTTTTTTGTTAGTGGACTATTGCCACTTGACCTCCCAAATCAACAAAAAAAAACAATTTATCCATGATTCCAAGCAGTATTTCTGGGATGAGTCATTCTTATTCAAACACTATGCAAACTAGATAATTCAGAGGTGTGTTCCAGATGATGAGATTCAAAGTATTTTATTTTATTGTCATTCAACATCATTCGGACGGCATTTTGGGGATATGAGAACAGTGACAAAAATTATCTAATCAGGTTTTTATTTGCCAACCATGTTTAAAGATGCTCATGAATTTTTTCAAGCTTGCGATTATTGTCAAAGAACTGGAAATCTATCGATGAGGTATGAGATGCCATTGGAAACTATTTTAGAAGTGGAAATATTTGATGTTTGGGAAATTGATTTCATGGGACCATTCCTACCTTCTTGGGGCAATGCAAACATACTTTTAGCTATTGATTATGTCTCCAAGTGGGTTAAGGCTTTTGCTTTACAACAAATGATGTCAAATTGGTACTGAAATTTCTTTATAAAAATATTTTTGCCAAGTTTGGTACTCCTCATGCTCTAGTTAGTGATGAAGGTTTACACTTTGATTGCAAACTAGTTGCTAATGCTTTGAACAGGTACAGAGTTAAACATAAAATTGCCACGCCATACCATCCTCGGACAAATGGGTAGGTGGAAGTCTCTAACAGAAAGATTAAACAAAATTTGGAGAAGGAAGTCAATCCCAACCAAAAAGATTGGTCATCTAGATTAGATGAAGCTTTATAGGCATATCGCATTGCATTCAAGACACCATTGGGGATGTTGCCCTTCAAGCTTGTTTATGGGAAACCCTGTCATTTGCCCATTGAGCTTGAACATAAGACATATTGGGCAATTAAGAAATTGAATGTGGATTGGCATGCTACTTGTAACACCCCTTACCCAAGTCTGAGGCCGGGACAGGGTACGAGGAATTACCAGACTTAACGTACACAACTATGTAAAAATAGGTCATAAAAAAATTTCTTTCAGATTTAAAACATTCATTCATATTCATATTGTCCCTTATAAGGGCTTACGAGGCCCAAAACCTACATTGGGGGTGGTTCGAGACTAAACTGAGAACTTACAAACTTTTTACAACACTTAGAAAATTTTCTAGCTGTGGAGAGTCACACGCCCGTGTGGGCAGGCCGTGTGGTCACAGTCACCCATGTGGCTCAGACATGCCTGTGTCCTTAGACTGTTTAACTCTCTGTTTATGACGTCAGTAATATTTTAAGGTCACACGGCCAAGACATACGCCCGTGTGCTAGGTCGTGTCTTCAACACAGCTGAGACACATGGCTGTGTCTCTGTCCATGTGGCCAAACCTTAGGCTATTTTCCAAGACGTGGTCAACTTTAATCCCTCACACACTTATACAATATCAAAGGCATAGAACATGGTATCCCATTCAAGATTAAACATCCTCAATTAAGTTACAAACATAACATTTGAATGTCATTATACTTGTGTTTCTCATACTCATTTGGCCTTGTCTATTATAATACCACTTATACTTTTATACCACGGTTATCATCATACTAATTAACTTCAACTTAATTAAAGAAAACAAGTATAACCACGTCACACAAGATCTCGATACATATAAGCACATGATCACATTTCAAGGTGTTAGCACATTGCGCAAGGATAAATAGGTTTACAAACCCATAACCAATATAAGCCACATATCATGGCTATATATACTTGAATCATTATAAGCCAATACATTTGTCCAAACCATTAAACACATAACACAAAGGATGAAGTCTCTATACATGCCTCTCTTTTGAAAACACTTAAGGTTTATCGATACACCAAAATTGATAATTTGATAGTGTGATGCTGCCTCCGACGATCTCCAACCCCTAGCTAACCTAGCAACACTAAATAAATGAAAAGGAAGGGGTAAGCTATATAGCTTAGTAAGTCCGTATGAAAATAATAAGCAATTTATTAACATGCTTCTACCAATTCTCACATCATGATATCAAGGTAAAACAATCATAATTGCACTTTTTACTTATGCTCATGTCAAGTTGTTTACTCATATCATAGTCACTAAATTATTAATATCCTGAGCTACAAAATTTTAAATTAAGATCTGTTAAAAGAATTTGAAACTAGACTCATATATCTTTCTACCATAAAATTTTTAGAATTTATGGATTAGCCAATAGGTATATTTTATTCTTCAAATTTACCCTTGTTCTGCTATTTGACAACTTCAACCTTTCTTTTCTAAAAATTAATTATCTCTTAGTATGGGATTCGGATGATGTTTCTATTTGTTTCTATTAAAAATAGACTCATTAGGAATTTAATCATATAAATTCTAACCCATAATTATTTTTATAAAATTTTAATGATTTTCCAAAGTCAAAACAGGGGAATATAAAATCATTCTGACCTTGTCTCATAAAAATTCAAATATATCATTATATGAGATTGTTTTACTTTCACTGTTTCTTTCATGTGAAACTAGACTCAATACGCTTTAATTTCATGTCTTATTCAACCCCTAATTCAGTTTCCTAAATATTTGGTGTTTTTTCAAAGTTATACTACTGCTACTGTCCAAAACTGTTTTAATGCTAATTTTAATCTTTCATGAATTCTTTGTATTAACTTCCATTTAAACATACATAACATCAAAGCATATCCATATCTAGCCATTATCGAATATTTACATGCCATTCATTGGACGATTTAACCTATACATCAACAACAGAGACTTAAACATATCATGTCTCAATTTAATTTGGCCTAGAAGCCTCACACATGATTAACAATCAAATTTACCACATATTTATACATCATAAGTATAGACCTATAATTACAAGGTCATCACAAGATCATTCTCATAGGTATGACTTACTCATTTACATTCTTACCAAATATCCAATATACACAAAATTTTCATTAAGACATTCTCGTAGAAATCATGAACTCACAATGCCATAAAGTCAATGCTTGTAAACTTTAAGTACATACATGTACCAATATGTAGTACTTACATACTCTTTCTCATATTTGACATACTCATTGGGTTACCCATTGAACCACTTGAAATACTAAAGGATACTTGGAAATCATGCATATATCATACAATGCCATATCCCGGATATGGTCTTACATGTAATCTCATATCAAAGCCAATAGCCCTGCTATGGTCTTTCACGAAATCTCATAACGGTGCCGATGCCATGTCCTAGACATGGTCTTATACGGGACCTCATATCGATGCCAATGCCATATTCCAGATATGGTTTTACATGGGATCTCATACTGATGTCGATGCCATGTCCCAGACGTGGTCTTATATGGGATCACTTATCGATGTCGATGCCATATCCCATATATGATCTTACAAGGGATCTCATCTCAATTTTGATGCCATACCCCAGATATCATCTTATACGGGATCTCAATACTCACATGTCGTGATATCTGTATCTTAGCTATTCTTAGGGTTCAACTGGGATTTCTGAGACACCAACTTTTATCGAGTCATCATTAAGACATCACGAATCAATTTCATAAAGACAAATACATAAACATATACATTTCATGCAATATTTAAGCATTAAACATATAATAATAACATGTTGTATTATTTTCCTACAAAATTACCTCGATACTAAAAATGGCGAAAAGAGACCTAACTGTCAAATACTCATTTTTCCCTGGTTTTAGATCTGAATCTCATTTTCCTTGATCTATAATATAAAATTTACCTTATTTATTAGTCACATTCTTCAATTTGATCCAAAAATCACATTATGGCAAAATTACATTTTTGCCCCTAAAGTTCTACATATTTAAATGATTTTCATTCAATTTCTTTGTTCTTTAAGCCTAGCCAAATCATTTTCATAACTATAGCAGCCCACAATTTCTAGTAAATCACACTTTTATGACAAATTTTATAACTTTTACAAATTAGTCCTTTTTAGCATTTTCACCGAAAACTACTTAGCAAAAGTCATTTAACACACAACAAACATTCATATTCCTCCCTTAAACATCAAAATACACACAATTAGCACATGGGTAAATTTTTAAACATCAAACCTATCTCAAATACATGGTAGAAATAGATAGATCTTGTTACGAGGATTGCAAAAACGTAAAAATCATTAAAAAGGGGGCTAGAACAGACTTACAATTGAGCATGGAAGCTTGAAAAAACCTAGCCATGGTTTCTCCATGCATGTTGCGGCCAAGGAGTTGAAGTGGAAAAAAATTGGCTTTTAATTTTGTTTTTAATTCATTTTAATAACTAAATAACCAAAATGTCCTTAATGAAAAACTTTGGAAACATGCCTAACCATGTCTATTTTTGTCCACCAACTTAACCAATGGTCTAATTACGATATAAGGACCTCCAATTTAAAATTTCATAACAATTGGACACCTCTAACATGTAGAACTCAACTTTTTTACTTTTTACGATTTAGTCCCTTTGACTAAATTGAGTGCCCAAACGTCAAAATTTTCAAAAGAAATTTTCACGAAATCATTTTGTGAAATCGTAGACCATAAAAATATAAGAAAAATAAAATTTCTTACGTCAGATTTGTGGTCTCGAAACCACTGTTCTGACTAGGCCCAAAATCGGACTGTTACACTATTGGTACCCATCGCCTATTGGAGTTGATTAAGATAGAATAATTTCTAGCACAAGCCTACGAGAATGCCAAGCTGTACAAAAAAAAGATTAAGCGATGGCATGATAACAAAATTTTGTCACAGTATTTTGCACCTGGACAACAAGTCTTGTTATTCAATTCTAGAATTAAGTTATTTCTTGGCAAATAGAAATCTCATTGGTCTTGTCCATTCGAGATAGTACATGTTTACCTTCATGGATCTGTAGAAGCTAAAGACAGCATGATGAGTCCCAATTTCAAAGCCATTGGCCAACAGTTAAAGCTCTACTTTAGAGCCCCTGTAATTCGTGATAAAAGTTCCATCAGTTTTCAAACTACTTAATCTTTCTTACTTATCCCACTTTATTCATTTACTTCTTTTTTTTTAAATTCTTTGTTCGTTTCTTCAATAAGTTTATTTACTTGTTATTTCCTTTTTTTACAAGCACATTATGGGCCATGGTTGTACACATATCAGCCCATTCATTACTTTAGTTAATTTTAATTTCCTAATTTTTCTATTATTTTTCTTTTCCCGCTTAATTTTTCCTTTGTCTATAATAAGGCATGCTCTCAGGTTAATCTTAGTCAACACATCATCGCTATATTTTCTCTTACATTTACCGTAACCATTTCATTTTTCTCTAAACTCTTTTCTGTTTCATCTTTTTCAACTTTCTCTATTTTTACTCCATTCAAATTGTAAAGGTCTCACCTTTTTATTTTTCCAGTCACTATTGTCAATACAATGGCTCGCCAAACACCATCCTCTTCCACCCCTATACCTCTATGAACATTTTTCAGCAAAATCGCGGAAGAGAAATATACCCAGAACATATCAAAGTGAATATTTTGTCTGGAAAAAGGGTTCCTTTTTCAAGTTGCTTCATTCATGGGTTACTCTGAAGCTATCTCTTCTGTAGTGGAGAAACATGGATGGCAAATATTCTACCTTCTCCCCCATGATGTTCTCACCAAGGTAATGAAAGAGTTTTATTCTCATCTCACCTCTCTGGACAATACTTTTATATATGTGCACGGTGTATTGGTGTTGTTTGATGAAGACTCCATTAATTCACAATATGGGTTATCTGACAACCCACACAAACACGCCCAAATTGTCAAGTCTATGACCACTGAAGGACTCCAAGAAGTGCTGATAGATTTGTATCGAGGGGACTAAGTGGAAGTTTCTAGAAATGATTGTTATACCATTGTCTGGGTATCATTGGAGCCTCACTGCCGAGTTTGGTATATTCCTAAAAACTCATCTCATCCTATTGTACTCGATTATGACGGGTAAAAAGATCAATTTTGGAAGCATTATTTTTTGAGACGTCCACCATTGTTCTCAGAAGAATGCCGGCGACTTAAATTTTCCATCCCTCATTACAGCACTTTCTAAGCTAGCGATGGTTCTTATTCAAACGGATGAAGACACAATCCCCAACAAATGAGCCATAACAAAGTAACTCACCTTAATATTTTCTAGGGAGGAAATGCCAAGGCATCTAGGTTCCACATCTACATCATCACCACCCCCGCCTACTAATATTGTTCCATCAATATCTCATAGTAATTTTAGCATGAAGTGGTCGACGTGCTTGAGATGTTGCAACAACAATTTCGTATACTGGAGAAACACCAACAAAGGCTAGCCACTGATATTGGCCACGTTTAAGAGGAAATTGCTCTCTTTTGAGGGTATATCCGATGAAGAGATAAGACCGTGAAGAAATCTCTTCAAAATAAATTTGCTTGACCCATGCCTCTATTCCATGTTTTTCCTACGGAATTGCTGTTGGAGCCAGAGGAGGATGACAATGGCAAAGAAACTACTATGGAGAATAAGACCATAAAATCTATCAATGTTGAATCTAAGAAGGAAGACAATGATGTGACTCAAGCTACTACACTTGCAGAAGCCACCACTACACCAACCACTGCACCTATGACAGAATAAGAACGTGCAGTTCATCAACTGATTGATGATCTCACAAAGTTAGACACTAATGACGAAGAAGAGGTGCCTATTAACCAACTCAAACGAAAGCACTACAAGCAAACTGCTGAAAAATTCATCCAAGATGATGCTGGTGAAATAGAAAGGAAGCAGTGCTACAAACGTATTGCCAAGAAATCCACCCAACCCAAATAGGGTAACCTCAATTCTTTCCAAGCTTTTGCTTTTCTTTCTTTTATTTTATACTATATGTTTCATGCAATCATATTTAGTTTTCATGGAATTTTTATAATTGATAACTATTTTTGCATTTTTTCATATTTCATTGTTCATGCATTGAGGACAATACATCCCTTAGGTTTGAGGGTTTGTTGTGTTGTACACATAGTATACAGTAGATAGATGCTTTAGTATTCATGAATTTTTTATTCATTTTGCCATTACATACAATTGCCAAATAACTGTCAAACTATGCTGAGTATATTTATATCGTTGATATTCAATGATGATAATAACTCTTTAGCTAATTTAAAAAATTGTGGAAGTTGATTAAACATGTTTAACTAAGGATAGTTGTTTGAAAATAGATTCCTAAAAGTATAACAACTTAAGTATTGATGCAATTAAGTTTGTGGTAGGGTTCTTTTAATACATTTAGAATTTCTTGAACTTAAATTCAGTACTTTGGTTATAAATGATAAGGAATACCTTAGCAATAGTTGTACACTCCAATGTTTGAAGCTGTTGAGTAGGTCAGTACTGCTTTGTTTGCTCCAGTGTATTATTGATCAAAAAATGATTTCAAATAAGAGTGATAAAAAATAAAATAAAAATAAAATAATTTTACTATTAATAATTTAGGGACAATCCACCGTAGTAATAGGTTGTCTAGCTAAGGAGGTAATTGTTTGCTCCATCCATCTCTTTAATGAAATACATTCAAATTGTGGCATGATATACTACTTGTTAATCTAGTGTATGCTCCATTTGGATTTTCAAATAAAGAAACCATGTGATAAGATGAATTCTCTATAGAAAATAATATTTGTGATTACAAATTTTGCAATGACTGAATAAGTGAGAATAGTGAAACGGAGTTTAGAGGAAAGATATTTTAAATATATTAGGAGAGTTTTGCTATAGTCAGAATTGCATAATTATTTAGGAACTTTTATTTTTAGGAAATATTTTTTGCACTTCATTTGCTAAACAAGCCTATAAAACTTGAATAATAATTTTTTTTAGAAGACTGCTGAGAATAGAGGTATTAAATATACTTCACAAGGTTCAATAGTGTAAATGGTAACTGTGTGTTTTTGGCAAATATTCATGCATTCGTGCATACTCATATACATTTTGCTCGTGGACAAGAAATAATTCAGGTTTGGGGGTGCCATAACTCTTGAAAAGAGTTATATTTCAAACCTCTAGATTGAATTAATTGTTTGAAATCAAGTAAATACGTTTGGATTTTTAGATATTTTTATAACATTACATAACAAAGCTTGGATTGTGCTTTACATGTTATTGTTTCTATTATTAGGGAAGAAAAGTATTGTTCTAGTTTGCAATAGGTGTAGGATGAATGATTAGATGTTTAATGTCACAATAATGATGTGCAAGCATACACTATCGATGCAAGTATAGTAGACAGATGTGAGTTTGTCGAATATCGATCCCATAGGGATGGTTGTCTTTTGTCTATTAATGTTAGCGTAATAACTAGATAGAAACAAGATAAGTTGTAAGGATAGTTGTCAGAGCAATAAGTTGAAAACAATAAACTAAAATATGACAATGATAAACTGAGATCCCCAACATGAATCTTTAGTAGAACACTAAGTGCTCAAAAGGTATAAAAGGATAGGTATTGTCGAGGCAATAAATTTCAATGTATATCTTACCAAGTGTCACTCCTCTATTTAATTTGAAACTTAAACATTCACATTAACCCCACCTTTCGACGGTGGCAATATAGCACTATTAAGAACAAGTGGACTAAATTCCTCAAATGCTCACTCAACTTCTATTGTAATGCTTGTTGGCTCAAACTGACACTGCACTCTCCAGTGTCAGTGATTGCAATAACACTTTTCCGTGTTAAGAAGCATTCAATTCCCAAGATTAAATAATAAAAGCAGGATTGAATAAGATAACATTTAACCAAAAATTCATGTGTACTTCCATACAAACAGAAAACATAGAGTAATCACCAGCATTTAGAAAGAAATAAGAAAGAATCAAGTGGAGAATACTATTCCTAGAGAACTCGTGTAATAGCTCGATTTCATTGAAATTGAAATAGTGGTTTTGAGACCAAAAATTCGAGTCAGAAAGAAATTTATTTTAAGATTATTGCATGATATACATTATGTTAGGAAAGACGTGTGAAATTTTCGATAAGAAAATTTTACCAATTTTATGTTTAATTATAGAAAGGACCAAATTGCATAAAATGTAAAAGTTGAGTTGTAGTAGCTCTAGGTAGTATATAGCTATGGAATTCAAAACTTGAGGTCCTTATATGGTAATTAGACCATTAAATGGAGTTAGTAGATATTTATGATTAATCATCCATGGAAAATTAGAAAAAGAAAAGGACTAAATTGGAATTCGAAATAAATAAAGATGAAAATAACTTAATATCATCTTATTTCATCATCTTCCGAAAATATTTTCTATGGAAACCCTAGCTCAGAGAGAGATTCGGTCAAGTTTAATTGGGTAAGTAATCATGTCCAGTTTTTAGTAATTTTTATATTTCTGAGATCGTAGTAACCTAATCTAACCTATTTGGGGGATTAATTTGTAAAGTTATCAAAGTATTAAAAGTTTTCCATGGATAAGTATGCTGAAAATTTGAAATTTATGGTAGAAAATGAATAGTTGTTAATAGATAAATAATTTTGTAAAGGAAATTTTCATGAAATTGTGATTTAAGGACTAAATTGTAAAGTTGTAAAATTCATAAAATTTTTTCTAAAATTTATGAAATTCATGGGCCGTAAATGTTATATGTGAAAATTAGCTAGGCTTGGAATAAGGATTAAATTGCATGAATTTCATTTTCCGAGCCTAGGGACGAAATTGTCATTAATTAAAAGTATAGGGGCAAAATGGTAATTTTGCCTAGGATGATAATTGAATTGAATTTAATATAAATTGTATCAAATTGATGTTAAATTCATTTACATAGATCAAAAAAAAATCAAATAAGGAGTTAGATCGAAGAAAAGAAAAAGTGTCAGATTAGTAGATTTCCGTATACGAGCAAGTGACGAGGTAAGTTCGTGTAACTAAATTGTGTACATTTATATGTTTTAATTTAATGTTGTATATATATAAATTTTGAAATTATTCTGTACATGAAATTAATTATATATATAAATGTTTGATAAATGTTAAGTCCCGTTCGAAATATTGAAATTCGATAGATACAGGATTTCCTTTATTGGTTGTGGTTTAACATATGTTGCAGACACACCATAGCTCTTACAAACATCCTATTATAAGCCCTCTCGAGCTTCCCATTATATGGTTCCTACGAGCATCCTGATCGGTAGTGATCTTGCATGTGTTGCAGAATACTGCAGCTCTTTGTAAGCATCCTGTTATATGATCGACTGTGATCCTGCATATATATTGCAGACACAAATGCAACTCTTTATGAGCATCCTGATATAGGCTCTTTGTGAGCTTCCTGATATGGCTCGCTTGAACTTCCTCTTATATGGCTATTCGGAGCTCTTTGATAATAACTCTTTGGAGATTACCAATTAAGCTCAATGAGCTTCCTATTTTAAACTCTTATGGGTTTCCTGTTATAGCCTGGATAAACTTCCGATTACATGGCTCACATGAGCATCCTATTATATGGCTCGAGAGAGTGCTTCCTAATTATGTGCCCTAATGGGTAACCCTGAATATGAGTTGACGGATTATAGTTTTGCACACTTCAAGTATCCATCGATATTTCAAATAAATTCAATGGGTAGAGTTCTAACATGATTAAACCAAACTTAAGATGATTTGTTATAGAAATGAACATGTTAAATGGAAATATGATATGAAAAGCATATGTATATGAAAGTTAATATATGATGAGCTCATCTTTGATTCTTGACGTTTACATGTGATACATGACTAACAAGTTTTCTTGAGATTATATGTGTTTAGGCAATTTTCCAAATTTCTTTGGACAAATTTTGTATGCTTACCTTAAATGTAAATGAGTGGTAAGTTAAAATTTTGTTATACAAACTATCCTTCAGTTCATTTTGGTATATTTAGTAAAATTTTCCTTGGTAAAATAGCATGTATAGGTTAAATTGGCCAAATGATGGCATGTTAATATTTGGTTGTAATTAGCCATTGGAATGGCTAGTGATGGTAAGTTTTGATGTATATGCGTATAAGACTATATTATGTTGATATGTGTCGTGTGCTTGAATTGATATATATATGTTAGGTATAAATTTACTTAAATGAATATTTGACCAATTTGGTAAGTTGGTCACTTGAAAATATTTGATGATGTGTCATGCATAAGAATTGATTTTATCTTGATTTAAATGTCTTAAATTGGTTTGGGGATGTGTTAAAATGTTAATGTAGGTGCAAGGAAAATTTTGGTGAAAAATAAGGATTGAAAATAGCCTTATTTGGCCCACACGTGCAGAGACACAGGAGTGTGTCTCAGCCGTGTGTGACACATGGCCGCATCCACGGGCATGTGGTTTGGCTGTGTGTCCCTTGCATCTTAAAATTTATGAAATATAATGCTTCAAATTGCTCACGCGGGCAGAGACACAGGTGTGTGACTTGGTCTTGTGACTCCTGCAGTTAATTTACTAAAATGAAATTTTCCAGACGGCATGGCACATGGGTGTGTGGCTGGGCGTGTGACCCAAGTCAGAGAGTTACATAGGCATGGACACATGCTGGGACACGACCGTGTGCCTCACATAAAATGCCCACACGGCCTGGGACACGGGCATGTCACTTGGCCGTGTGAGCCACACGAGCGTGTGTCCCCTGTACTTAAGAAAAATTTTGAGATTTTGCGAAAAAATTCTCTGAGTTCCTGATTTAGTCCCGACTTGTTTAAGGGACATTATGATTGAATATGTTTGATTTTGATTATGAATAGTAAATGATATGTGTAAACTATTTTTAAATTTGTAAACTCTGATAATGCTCTATAACCCTGTTTCGATGATAGATATGGGTTAGGGGTGTTACAACTCGATTGAATCTCTCTATTCCCTCTTGTCTCGCACTTAGGTATCCACGTCAAAAGCTAATTTGCATCGATTTTCACATTGGCTCACCCATAAGAGGCTTAAGCTACCATAGTCGAAGCTTCAAGGTAGGATAAAGAAGATGATGGTCAAGAAAAAGCTCTCTGCCCCTTCTTTTTTCTTCTCACGTCAACTTTTTATGTCCTCCTATATTATTATAGGTGTCCTTTCATCCGAATTATTCTATCCTTGTATGTACAGGTTGGTTATACCATACTGGACAGCTCACGCATTTTTAGTTTTTATCCAGATAGCTGTCAGGTGAAGCGACAATTCTGGACGCAATCTAGAATTAACTCATGCAGTGTCACTAATGCAAAAAGATAGAAAAATTAAGGATAAAATATGCTAGGATTCAATGAGTTGTAAAATGCAATTTACTAAACTGAAAATGCTAAAATATATGCTAAGGATAAACTAAATGAGAACAATTTAACGAATAAGTAAGGAGGAAAGCCTATGTTCATTCATGTAACACCCCGTACCCGAGACCGTTGCCGGAGTCGAACACGAGGTGCTAACAGACTTAATTCATTTATTTGCACAGTCCATTTTAAAAATTTCCAGACAAGCTGGCTAACTGCGTCACTGTTACCTTAAAAATCATATCTCGAGTTTCAAAAGTTGAAAACCAGTTCCGTAAATTTTTCCTGAAACTAGACTCATATGTCCATCTACAAATTGGTTTCTAGAATTTTTGGTCAAGCCAATTAGTACAGTTTATTAGTTAAAGTCTCCCCTGTTTCAGGGTTTGACTACTCTGACCTTCATGCATTTCGACTTAGATATCTCCCTGTACAGGGCTTCAATACTTATGCTGTTTGTTTCTAAAGAAACTAGACTCGAAAAGGAATCTGTAAATATAAGGCATGACTTCTAATTATCTCTGGTTAATTTATAGTGAATTTCCAAAGTCAGAATAGGGGATCCAGAAATCGCTCTGGCCCTGTTTCACGAAAACTTAAACATCTCACAAAATACGGCTCATATGATTGTTTCGTTACTTTCATATGAAAATAGATTCATCAAGGTTCGATTACATAATTTATTAACTATTTAATTCTATTCCTACTATTTTTAGTGATTTTTCAAATCCACATCACTGCTACTGTCAGCATCTATTTTTAAGGTAAACTTTACCTATTTCATGGTTTTCCATGGATCAACTAAAATTTTGTCATACATAGCACCAAAATGATCGTGATTAACCATTCCAATGGCTAATCGTTACCAACATTTCCATAACACTCCAAGATCATCATACAAAATGATTATAACGCTATGCTCAAAATATATATAAGCCATTTTCGCATGGCTAACCAAATATATACATTACCGAAAGGTACATGACCAACAACAAAAGGGTAGTCCTATACATGCCATTATCAGAGTTCAACTAAAAGAGTACCAAAAGGGCTTTGATAGTGTGGATGACTTCGACTTTGACACTCCCGAATCCGATAGCTGATGAACCAAAATCTATAAAACAAAGAATCAAAGAAACGGAATAAGCATTTAATGCTTAGTAAGTTTTTGAGCAATGAAATCATGCACAACTGAAGTATAACATTCATATGACTAAACGAATAATTTCATATACACATATTCTCACAATCATACCTACTTCACATTTCCAACCCTTATATTCATACATAAGGAATCAACTTGACTAAAGGCCGGAAGTTTGTTAATCGATTGAGCGAATACTATTTAAAAGGAATCAATTATTCCGATGCATATACAAAACATACCTCATCGTTGGGGTTTTACGAGCGTATTAATTGAAATTATTACAGCGAGATTGCTCATTCCCAAACCAAGAACCTTCGGGAATTAGCCGGATTTAGTAACTCGCACAAATGCCTTCGGGACTTAGCCCGGATATAGTAACTCGCACAAATGCCTTCGGGACTTAGCCCGGATATAGTAACTCGTACAAATGCCTTCGGGACTTAGCCCGGTTATAGTAACTCGCACAAATGCCTTCGGGACTTAGCCCGGTTATAGTAACTCGCACAAATGCCTTTGGGACTTAGCCCGGTTATCATCCGAATAATCATGCACATATATCAATAAATCATGACACATCCTTATTTCATTTTTATTACTAAAGCTCAAACACAAGACATTTATCAAACCTTACCAATTTCGGCTCAATAGCCACATACAAAGAGCATGATTTTGACTTGCTTCATAACATGACCTCTATTCGCATTCGGATGCCCGTTATAAGTATAAACTAATTACCTCAATATATGTAACTCAAGTAGATTCATTATATCACCGTTTATTTGTTATGCTTATATGTCATGACTTAAACAAATCATAAACTAAGTTCCATTACTCGAAGACTTACCTCGGTTGTTGTCGAACGATTTCAACAGCTATTCGACCACTTTTTCCTTTCCTTTATCAGATTTAGTTCCCCTTTGCTCTTGAGCTTAAATTTAAACAAATAAATTTATTTAATTATTTTTCACTTGGGCAATTCCATTCAATACATGTATGTCATACAATCTAAGTACAATGACCTTGTTCAATACTATTTAAACATCATGCATTATCGAATTTCATCAACACCATCTAACTTCATATAGAAACACATATCATCCCAAGTCGGTACACAAGTCAAATGCATCATTTAAATTGTCAAAGTCCACAATTTAGTCATATCTCTCTACCATAGTTTCTTCACTTAAACCGAATTAGCAAGCCCATATAGTCTTTGGCCGAATGCTATATAACCCAAGTCATCAAGAGTTTTATTATTTAACACTTAGATATCCATTCAAAACACTTAACCGGCCTTTGACCAAGACTTTAAACAAAGTCTATGTTCGGCTATCACACATATGGGCATTATTAGTTTAAAGTTTTAACAAGATTAATTTCTTTGATCTTAACCTAAATGACAACTCCCATTCTCCTTATTTCAACCGAATTATTCATAGCATCAAGACTAAAATTTTTGCACCTGGAACTTCATACATTTATAAAAACTTTCATAACTTATTCGGCCTTATCAAGAACCATTTAACATGCAAGGAAAAATAATCATAGTGGAAAAAGTTAACATTCTAAATAGACTCAATTTTTGACCGAATGTACAAGGTGTCTCTAAGCTACTCATCCAAAAATCTTTACCCCATTCTAGTCATTCCCCCATTGTTCCCTACAACATGAAAATAGCCCCTAATTCCAACACTTAATCATTCGGTATCTTGCTCAAATCACCATAGGAAATCTCAACTTTCTTGACATTACCAAGAGTGCATTCACAAATTAACTTAGCATAATATAAAGCCAAATCAACAAATTCAAAGCTTACCTCCTAATAGCTAAAGATGAAAGCCGAATTGCTCTAGGTAAGTTTTTCCTTATTTTTCCTCTTTGTTTCGGCTTGAGAGAGGTAGGAGAAGAAGATGAACACCATCCTCTTTCTTCTCTTTTATTTAATTCATTTTATTACAATTATTAATTCATTTGTTAATACAAAATTGTTTTAAATTTGAATTGGTGGAGCATTATCTTTTCTTGGCCGGCCACTATGTTCATTATGGGTAAATTGACATGCAAAACCACTCTTTTCAATGCATGTACTAATAGACCATTGTAAGATTAACCTCTCACTTTCCAACAATGTTTCATATAAGTCCATTTTAGTAAATCCACATAAAAATGATCAAATTAATGCATGAAACTTTCACACATGCATTTACTCACATCATAAACACAGAATATAACTTTTAATTATTTATAAGACTCGGTTTCGTGGTCCCGAAACCACTTTTCGACTAGGGTCAATTTAGGGCTGTCACAACTCTCCCCTACTTAAGAAATTTTTGTCCCCGAAAATCTTACCGGTAAATAGGTTTGGGTATCGTTCTTTCATAGAGTTCTCGGTTTCCCATGTAGCTTCTTCGATTCCGTGTTTGAGCCATAACACCTTTACTAACGGAACCCTTTTGGTTCGCAACTCTTTCACTTCACGAGCTAGGATATGAATCGGTTCTTCTTCATAACACAAGTCAGATTGAATTTCAACCTCCGATGGACTAATTATGTGCGAAGGATCAGATCTGTAACATCGAAGCATCGAAACATGAAAAACGTTGTGAATCCTTTCAAGTTCAGGGGGTAAAAGCAACCTATATGCAACTGGACCAACTCGTTCGAAGATTTCATACGGCCCAATGAATCTCAGACTCAGTTTGCCCTTACGGCCAAATCTGAGTATCTTTTTCCAAGGTGAAACCTTAAGAAACACTTTGTCTCCCACCTGATACTCAATATCTCTTCGTTTTAAATCCGCGTACGACTTCTGACGATCGGATGCTGCCTTCAGACTTTCACGAATTATTTTTACTTTCTGCTCAGCATCTTTGATCAAATCAACTCCGAAAATTTTACCTTCACAGAGCTTCGTCCAAAACAATGGTGTACGGCATTTACGACTGTACAAAGCCTCGTAAGGCGCCATCTTAATACTTGATTGAAAACTATTGTTGTAAGCGAATTCAATCAAAGGTAAATACCGTTCCTATGAACCACTAAACTCAAGGATGCAACATCTCAACATATCCTCGAGTATCTGAATTATCCGCTCGGATTGACCATCTGTTTGGGGATGAAAAGCAGTGCTAAAATGCAGCTTGGTACCCAAAGCTTCTTGCAATTTCTTCCAAAATTGCGAGGTGAATCTCGGATCTCTATCCGACACAATAGAAATAGGTACCCCGTGTAATCTCACAATCTGAGAAACATACAATTCAACTAGTTTATCCAATGAAAAATCCGTACGTACGGGGATAAAGTGAGCCGACTTAGTCAGTCTATCAACAATAACCCAAATCGCATCTTTCTTACTTGCCGATACTGGAAACCCAGATACAAAATCCATCGTGACTCGATCCCATTTCCATTCAGGTATCATGATCGGCTGAAGTAAACCCGTAGGCACTTGATGTTCCGCCTTCACTTGCTGACATATTAAACATTTCGAAAAAAAATCGGAAATGTCTCGTTTCATACCATGCCACCAGAACTGACGTCTCAGATCGTTGTACATTTTTGTACTCCCCGGGTGAATTGACATTCGGCTACAATGAGCTTCGTTCAGAATCATCGAAATAAGTTCTGAATTTCTTGGAACACACAAACGACTTTTGAACCTTAAACAATCGTCATCATCAATTTGAAACTCTGATTCCATTTTTGAAACACATTCAGCCCGTCTTGCGACCAATTCATCATTGACTTTCTGAGCTTCACGAATTTGATGAATCAACAATGGTTTGGCCTTTAATTCTGCTACTAACACATTGTCGGATAGAACAAACAAGTGTACATCCATCGCTCGTAAAGCAAATAGTGATTTACGACTTAAAGCATCCGCAACCACATTAGCCTTTCCCGGGTGATAGTCAATGACAAGCTCATAATCTTTTAACAACTCGAGCCAACGTCCTTGTCGCAGATTCAAGTCTCTTTGAATCATCAAATATTTGAGACTTTTGTGATCCGAATATACATGGCACTTCTCACCAAATAAGTAATGTCGCCATATTTTCAAAGCGAACACGATGGCAGCGAGTTCGAGATCATGGGTCGGATAATTTTTCTCATGTGGCTTTAGTTGTCTCGACGCATAAGCTACAACTCGACCCTCTTGCATCAATACGCAACCCAACCCAAGTAGGGATGCATCACTATAAATGACAAACTCTTTGCCTGATTCGGGCTGCACTAGTACTGGAGCTTCAGTCAAATAAGTTTTCAGTTGATCGAAACTTTTCTGACACTTTTCTGTCCATTCAAACTTAACATCTTTCTGAATTAGTTTCGTTATTGGTGTGGCAATCATCGAGAAACCCTTTACAAAGCGCCTGTAGTAACCGGCAAGCCCCAAAAAGCTCCGAACTTCAGTAATATTTCTCGGAGGCTTCCAGTTAAGTATGACTAAAATTTTGCTCGGATCAACTCGAATACCCGATGCAGATACCACATGTCCCAAGAAGCTAACCTCTCTTAACCAGAACTCATACTTACTGAACTTAGCATACAACTGCTTATCCCGTAAAATTTGCAATACTAATCCCAGGTGTTCAGCATGATCGGTTTCATTTCTCAAATAGACCAAAATATCATCGATAAACACAACTACAAACCGATCTAAATACGGTCTGAAGATCCGATTCATTAGATCCATAAATACCGCGGGGGCATTAGTGAGACGAAACGGCATCACTAAGAATTCGTAGTGACTGTATCTCATTCTGAAAGCAGTTTTGGGTATGTCCGAATCTCGAATTCGCAACTGATAATAACCCGATCTCAAATCTATCTTTGAAAACACCGAGGCTCCCTTTAGTTGATAAAACAAATCATCAGTACGCGGTAACGGATATTTATTCTTTATTGTCACTTTATTCAGCTGACGATAGTCGATGCACAACCTCATGGTTCCGTCATTCTTTTTTCACAAACAATACTGGTGCACCCCAAGGTGAGAAACTTGGTCGAGCGAAACCTCTATCCGTCAACTCTTGCAACTGAGCTTTCAACTCTTTTAACTCGGTTGGTGCCATACGATACGGAGCTATCGAAATCGGTGTAGTCCCAGGTGCAAGCACAATACCAAACTCTACCTCCCGAACAGGTGGTAAACCCAGTAATTCTTCGGGAAAAACATCCGGGTATTCACAAACCACTGGCACAGATTCAGGTTTCTTTTCTAACTCTTTGTCATCAAGTACATACGCTAGGTATGCTTCACACCCCTTCCTTACATATTTCTGAGCCAACATCGAAGATATTACAGCTGGCAACCCATTCAAGTCAGTAGACTCAACTCGGATTATCTCGTTATTTACACACCTCAAATCAATGGTTTTTCCTTTGCAATTTACAATTGCATCATGTACGGTCAACCAATCTATACCGAGGATAACATCAAATTCATCAAACGGTAAAAGCATCAAATCGGCCGGAAAACAGGAACCTCGGATTACTAGGGGTCATTTTTTACACACTTTGTCAACAAGTACATAACGACCCAAGGGATTCGACACTCGAATTACAAACTCAGTAAACTCAACAAGTAAAGTCTTACTGGATGCTAAGGTTTCACATATATAAGAATGAGTAGAACCAGGGTCAATCAAAGCAATCACATTAGTATCAAAGAGAGTAAAAGTACCGGTAATAACATCTGGTGAGGAAGCATCCTCACGTGCGCGTATAGCATAAGCCCTAGCAGGAGCACGAGCCTCAGATCTGGTTGTAGCGTCTCTAGATCCTGTCTGACCACCATTAGGATTTCCCATGTTTCTAGATGGTCTACCTCGAGCAATGGTAGCACCCGGTTTCCCACTTTGATTTACATTCTGTTCAGACAATCTCGGGCAATCTTTAATAAAGTGTTCAACTGATCCGCACTTGTAACAGGAGTGGTCATGGAATCTACAACTCCCCGAATGCCATTTACCACAATACTGGCACTCTGTTCTGTCTCGACGTTCATTTCCAACACTGGCGACCGAAGTGACTTGTGTACCCACAGGGGGTCGATCACGATCTCGTCTAGAAAAGCCCGAAGTGTCTCTAGATCAGCCTAAATCATCTCTGAATTTCTTCGATGACTATTGAAAGGGCTTTCCCGAAGATCTCTTATGAAACTCCTTTGCTCCCATATCAGCTTTTCTTTTCTCCTTACTGAGCTCCTCGGCTTTGCAAGCTCGCTCGACAAGTACCACAAATTCTCGGATTTCTAAAATGCCAACATACAGCTTTATATCATCGTTCAGTCCATCCTCGAAACGTTTACACATCACAACTTCTGAAGAAATGCATTCTCGAGCGTACCGGCTAAGTCTTACAAACTTTCTTTCATAATCAGTAACCGACATGGAACCTTGTTTAAGTTCAAGAAATTCCTTCTGTTTTTGATCAATGAATCTCTGGCTGATATACTTTTTCTGAAACTCGGTTTGGAAAAACTCCTAAGTTACTTGCTCTCTGGGCACAACAGAAATCAACGTATTCCACCAATAGTAGGCAGAATCACGTAGCAAGGAGATAGTACACTTTAGGTACTCATTGAGTGTGCAAGATAGCTCATCGAGTACCCGAATAGTGTTGTCCAACCAAAATTTAGCTAGCTCGGCATCATCGCTGTCCGTAGCTTTAAATTCAGTAGCCCCGTGTTTTTGGATTCTGTCAACTGGGGCTTATTTGACCTTATTTGGTCAGTTACCGGAGGTATTGTAGGTGCGGGGGTTGTATTAGTCGGGAATGGAGGTTGTGGAACAGCCGTATTAGTTCGAATGTATTGGTTGAACCAATCATTCATCATGCTATAAAAAGCTTGTCTAGCTTCATCATTCTGATTACTAACAATAGGTTGAGAGTCCGCCGACGCTGTCCCTTGTGCGGGAGCAGGCGCTGCACTCTCAAGATCATCAGCTACCGTTCGGTTGGGATCGAGATCTATTACTATAAACAAACACATTTTTAACTGTCAGAAATCACCACACTATCAAATAGACACATAATGGCATGTATAGCTAGACCCAAACGTATTACGGTAGTCCTAGAATCGACTAAACCGTGGCTCTGATACCAATAAAATTGTAACACCCCGTACCCGAGACCGTTGCCGGAGTCGAACACGAGCTGCTAACAGACTTAATTCATTTATTTGCACAGTCCATTTTAAAAATTTCCAGACAAGCTGGCTAACTGCGTCACTGTCACCTTAAAAATCATATCTCGAGTTTCAAAACTCGAAAACCAGTTTTGTAAATTTTTCCTGAAACTATACTCATATGTCCATCTACAAATTGTTTTCTAGAATTTTTGGTCACGCCAATTAGTACAGTTTATTAGTTAAAGTATCCCCAGTTTCAGGGTTCGACTACTCTGACCTTCATGCATTTCGACATAGATATCTCCCTGTACAGGGCTTCAATACTTATGATGTTTGTTTCTAAAGAAACTAGACTCGAAAAGGAATCTGTAAATATAAGGCATGACTTCTAATTATCTCTGGTTAATTTATAGTGAATTTCCAAATTCCGAACAGGGGATCCAGAAATCGCTCTGGCCCTGTTTCACGAAAACTTAAACATCTCACAAAATACGGCTGATATGATCGTTTCGTTACTTTCATATGAAAATAGATTCATCAAGGTTCGATTACATAATTTATTAACTATTTAATTCTATTCCTACTATTTTTAGCGATTTTTCAAATCCACATCACTGCTGCTGTCAGCATCTATTTTTAAGGTAAACTTTACCTATTTCATGGTTTTCCATGGATCAACTAAAATTTTGTCATACATAGCACCAAAATGATCGTGATTAACCATTCCAATGGCTAATCGTTACCAACATTTCCATAACACTCCATGATCATCATACAAAATGATTATAACGCTATGCTCAAAATATATATAAGCCATTTTCGCATGGCTAACCAAATATATACATTACCGAAAGGTACATGACCAACAACAAAAGGGTAGTCCTATACATGCCATTTTCAGAGTTCAACTAAAAGAGTACCAAAAGGGCTTTGATAGTGTGGATGACTTCGACTTTGACACTCCCGAATCCGATAGCTGATGAACCAAAATCTATAAAACAAAGAATCAAAGAAACGGAATAAGCATTTAATGCTTAGTAAGTTTTTGAGCAACGAAATCATGCACAACTGAAGTATAGCATTCATATGACTAAACGAATAATTTCATATACACATATTCTCACAATCATACCTACTTAACATTTCCAACCCTTATATTCATACATAAGGAATCCACTTGACTAAAGGCCGGAAGTTTGTTAATCGATTGAGCGAATACTATTTAAAAGGAATCAATTATTCCGATGCATATACAAAACATGCCTCATCGTTGGGGTTTTACGAGCGTATTAATTGAAATTATTACAGCGAGATTGCTCATTCCCAAACCAAGAACCTTCGGGAATTAGCCGGATATAGTAACTCGCACAAATGCCTTCGGGACTTAGCCCGGATATAGTAACTCGCACAAATGCCTTCGGGACTTAGCCCGGATATAGTAACTCGCACAAATGCCTTCGGGACTTAGCCCGGATATAGTAACTCGTACAAATGCCTTCGGGACTTAGCCCGGTTATAGTAACTCGCACAAATGCCTTCGGGACTTAGCCCGGTTGTAGTAACTTGCACAAATGCCTTTGGGACTTAGCCCGGTTATCATCCGAATAATCATGCACATATATCAATAAATCATGACACATCCTTATTTCATTTTTATTACTAAAGCTCAAACACAAGACATTTATCAACCCTTACCAATTTCGGCTCAATAGCCACACACAAAGAGCATGATTTTGACTTGCTTCATAACATGACCTCTATTCGCATTCGAATGCCCATTATAAGTATAAACTAATTACCTCAATATATGTAACTCAAGTAGATTCATTATATCACCATTTATTTGTTATGCTTATATGTCATGACTTAAACAAATCATAAACTAAGTTCCATTACTCGAAGACTTACCTCGGTTGTTGTCGATCGATTTCAATAGCTATTCGACCACTTTTTCCTTTCCTTTATCAGATTTAGTTCCCCTTTGCTCTTGAGCTTAAATTTAAACAAATAAATTTATTTAATTATTTTTCACTTGGGCAATTCCATTCAATACATGTTGTCATACAATCTAAGTACAATGACCTTGTTCAATACTATTTAAACATCATGCATTATCGAATTCCATCAACACCATCTAACTTCATATAGAAACACATATCATCCCAAGTCGGTACACAAGTCAAATGCATCATTTAAATTGTCAAAGTCCACAATTTAGTCATATCTCTCTACCATAGTTTCTTCACTTAAACCGAATTAGCAAGCCCATATAGTCTTTGGCCGAATGCTATATAACCCAAGTCATCAAGAGTTTTATTAGTTAACACTTAGATATCCATTCAAAACACTTAACCGGCCTTTGACCAAGACTTTAAACAAAGTCTATGTTCGGCTATCACACATATGGGCATTATTAGTTTAAAGTTTTAACAAGATTAATTTCTTTGATCTTAACCTAAATGACAACTCCCATTCTCCTTATTTCAACCGAATTATTCATAACATCAAGACTAAAATTTTTGCACCTTGAACTTCATACATTTATAAAAACTTTCATAACTTATTCGGCCTTATCAAGAACAATTTAACATGCAAGGAAAAATAATCATAGAGGAAGAAGTTAACATTCTAAATAGACTCAATTTTTGACCGAATGTACAAGGTGTCTCTAAGCTACTCATCCAAAAATCTTTACCCCATTCTAGTCATTCCCCCATTGTTCCCTACAACATGAAATAGCCCCTAATTCCAACACTTAATCATTCGGCATCTTGCTCAAATCACCATAGGAAATCTCAACTTTCTTGACATTACCAAGGGTGCATTCACAAATTAACTTAGCATAATATAAAGCCAAATCAACAAATCCAAAGCTTACCTCCTAATAGCTAAAGATGAATGCCGAATTGCTCTAGGTAAGTTTTCCCTTATTTTTCCTCTTTGTTTCGGCTTGAGAGAGGTAGGAGAAGAAGATGAACACCATCCTCTTTCTTCACTTTTATTTAGTTCGTTTTATTACAATTATTAATTCATTTGTTAATACAAAATTGTTTTAAATTTGAATTGGTGGAGCATTATCTTTTCTTGGCCGGCCACTATGTTCATTATGGGTAAATTGACATGCAAAACCACTCTTTTCAATGCATGTACTAATAGACCATTGTAAGATTAACCTCTCACTTTCCAACAATGTTTCATATAAGTCCATTTTAATAAATCCACATAAAAATGATCAAATTAATGCATGAAACTTTCACACATGCATTTACTCACATCATAAACACAGAATATAACTTTTAATTATTTATAAGACTCGGTTTCGTGGTCCCGAAACCACTTTTCGACTAGGGTCAATTTAGGGCTGTCACAATTCAAGTGCTATCACATCCCCAAACTTGAGTTTTTACTTGTCATCGAGTAAAATAGAAACTAGCAAGGCTGCAGCAATTTTACTAAGGCAAATGATCATTCTAGCAACTTGATAAATTCCCAATGAATGAATCACATACAGATGAAAGAATATTGCACCAACAATACATAAGCATGAATGGATAAGGTTGCAACTTCATCAATACTAGCATCATGCTTCAAACCCTAAGTTTTATCTACCAATACAAAATTTATAGTACAATACTAAGTATTTCTTTTCGGAATAAGGGATATGTAACACCTCTTTCCTGAGACCGTCACCGGAGTCAAGCACGAGGCGTTACCGGACTTAGCTTACTAATTCGGAGCATGAAAATTTGCTTTTAAAATTAATTTAGTTCCATTCCTTCAATATGTCCCTAGAAAGGGTTCTCGAGACCCTAAACCATGAAATTGAAACGGTTCGAAAACAAACCGGAATCAATAAAAATTTTCTGATCACTTAAACAAATCAAAACAATTTATTTCATCTTTCATAAATAAACTGTCCATCTGCGTCATAGTCACTAAATAAATCATAACTCGAGTTAAAAAACTCAAAATTCAAATCTATAAATTTTCTCAGAAAATAGACTCATATATCTTTTTACTAAAATTATTTCAGAATTTTTGGTCTAGCCAATTAGTACAGTTTATTAGATAAAATTTCCCCTGTTTCAGTGCTCGGCTGCTCTGACCTCTCTTCACTATGAATTAATTTTCCCTGTAAAGAATTAAAATAACCATGCTGTTTATATTTATTAAAATTAGACTCAATAAGTAATCTATACATATAAATTATAACTAATAATTATTTTTGTACAATTTTTAGTGAATTTCTAAATTTAAAACAAGGTATTCAGAAATCACTCTGATCCTGTTTCACCAAAATTTAAATATCTCATAAAATACAACTCCTTTATTTATCTGTTTCTTTCATATGAAAATAGACACAATAAATTTAATTATATATCTCATTCACTATCTAAATCCATTTCTAATATTTTTAGTGAATTTTCAAATTCACGTCATTACTGCTGTCTGATACTGTTTTAAAGCTAATTTCACCTTTTCATGATTTCCATGGAATAACTATCATTTAGGCATGCATAACACCAAACATGTCCTTGATTAGCCACTCCAATAGCTAATAATTATCAAGCATTTACATACCATTAATTAGCCATATCATAAGATCATACACACAAAATGGCTACGATGCTATACATGCCATACTCAAAATGAAACGTCTAGCTATACCAAAATAATCCTTGTGTAGTGTTCCCGGACCTCCGACGTACTTTACGATCCACGAGTTAGCTTGACAAAAATATAAAAAGAAGGAAAATAAATGGGGTAAGCATTAAGCTTAGTAAGTTTGCACGCAAATAAATAACAACATTCATAAGAATTATCTTACTACTTGGCATGATGCTACTTAATGCAACTTCATTAATTGTCATAGACTTATTTTAAACTTCTTCACTTACTCACTTACTTACTTAATCAAATTTATTAATACATTTTACTTACCTTTTTCCTTATCAAGCATACATGAACATTATATACTTACGTTTTCTCTTCTGGCATGAACTTGTCTTACCTTTTAGTATACCTCGTCTTACCTTACCTTACCTTGATATTCTCTTTAAATTTTTCGGTTGAACCACTTGGAATACTAAGGATACATGGGTACCTTACCATTGCCTTGACTTGTCATGGTCTTACGTGATATCCTTTTAGAACTTACCATTGCCATGTCTCGACATGGTCTTACATGGTATCCTTACCTTATGAACTCACCAATTCCATGCCTTGGCATGGTCTTACATGGGACCTTTGCCTTATAGTAACTTATCAATGCCATGTCTTGACATGGTCTTACTTGATATCCTTGCCTTAGAAACCTTACCAATTGCCATGCCTTGACATGGTCTTACATGGTATCCTTAAACCCTAATGTCATGACATTTGTATCCTATACATTCCTAAGGTTCAACTTGGACTTTCTAAAATTACTTCTACGTCAATTCATGCTTGAGTCTTCTTTGAATAATTTCATAAAATATATATACACATGCTGGAAATTACCAACATTAACATAAAATAATAGAATATTGCATTTATTTACCGCAAACTTACCTCGAAACAAAATACGATCAACTATATCGATTTAGTCCACTATCTTTTTCTTTCCCCGGTCTAACTCCGGATTTCGTTATTCTTGATCTATAATAACAATTTTAGCTTATTTAATACTCACATTTATTAAAACAGTCCTTGACTCAAACTTTGGCAAAATTACACTTTTCCCCTAAACTTTTACATATTTACACTTTTCCCCCAAGGCTCGGAAATTAAACTTCATCCTATTTTCTTATGTTTTATGACACGCAGATCATTTTTTCCCTTCTATGGAAACATCAAATTCTCACTCTAACTTGTACTTATGAACATTAGGTATTTTTACCGATTATGTCGTTTTACTCGTTTTCAGGTAAAGTCGCTTAGCAAAAGTTTTTTAACACAATTTAAAGCTTCATATTCTACCATAAAACATCAAAATAAATACATTTCACCTATGGGTATTTTTCCAAATATAAACCCTAGGCTAAATTATTGCTACAATAAGCTTAATCAAGTTACCGGGACTCCAAAAATGTAAAGAACATTAAACGGGGCTTGAAATCACTTACTATGGAGCTTGGGAGCTTGAAACAAACCTTAGCTATGGAGAACCCTTGAGATTCGGCCTAAGGAAGAAGATGAGCACATTTTTTTCCATCGTTTTCCCTTTTTAATTCTTTTATTTGACACTTTACTAAAATGCCCTTCATTAAAGTTTTTAGTTATTTCTACCTATGTATATCCATTTTTGTCCATGAAAAGATAATGGTCTAATTTCCATTTCAGGACCTCTACTTCAATTATGCACTTCAATTTAAATCCCTTAGCATTTAGAACTCATATTTATCAACTTTTGCAATTAAGCCCTAATATGCAAATCGGACATGCAAATACTGAAATTTCCTATCGGTATTCTAACACATGCATCTAATCACTCGGTAAATCATAAAATTAATCGCAATAAAATTTTATGCCTCAGATTCATGGTTTCGCCACCACAGTTCCATTTAGGACCTATTTCGGGATGTTAAATTTCTCCCCCTTTAGGGATTTTCGTCCCCGAAAATCTTACCTGTGAAGAGATTTGGGTACTATTTTTGCATAGCCTCTTCGGGCTCCCATGTAGCCTCGTCTACCCCATGTCTATTCCATAATACTTTCATAAGTGCAATACTTTTGTTCCTTTATTTCTTTACCTCTCGAGCTAGAATCTTTACCGATTCTTCACTGTAAGTCATGTCTGGCTGAATCTCAACCCAAGTCTGAGAAATCACATGTGACGGATCTGAACGATAACGACGTAGCATAGATACATGAAATACATCATGAATCTTCTCAAACTCAATCGGCAAAGCTAATCGATATGCTAATGGTATGACTCTCTCAATCACTTCAAACGGTCCAATAAAACGTGGACTTAGTTTGCCTTTCTTGCCAAATCTAAGAACTTTCTTCCATGAGGATACTTTCAAAAACACATTTTCACCAACTTGATACTCAATCTCTTTTCTCTTCAAATATGCATACGACTTCTGTCTGTCTGAAGCTGCTTTCTAGCAATCTCTAGTGACTTTTACTTTCTCTTTTGTTTCTTTAACTAGATCAACCCCGTAAATCTGATTTTCCTTAAGCTCTATCCAATACAAAGGTGTGCGACATTTACGTCCATACAAAGCTTCATAAGGTGTCATCTTCAAACTCGACTGATAAGTATTATTGTAGGCAAACTCTACTAATGATAAGTACTTTTCCCAACTGCCTTGAAATTCCAGTACACAGCATCTAAGCATATCTTCAAGTACCTAAATAACTCTCTCTGACTGACCGTCTGTCTGAGGATAGAAAGCTATACTAAAACTTAACTTTGTACCCAAAGCTTCCTAAACTTCTTCCAAAAGAGCGAAGTAATTCTCGGATCTGTATCTGAAATGATCGATAATGGTACCCCATGTAATCTGACTATCTCTGAAATATACAACTTAGCCAACTTGGCCAGTGAATAATCCATATGAACTGGGATAAAATGAGCCGACTTTGTTAACTTATCAATCACAACCCATACTACATCTTTCTTTCTCGGTGCCAATGGGAATCCTATCACAAAATCCATAGTAACTCAGTCCCATTTCCACTCAGGGACTAGCACAGGCTGCAATAAACATAATGCTACCTAATGTTCGACTTTTACCTGCTGATAGATCAAGCATCTAGAAACAAACTCTGAAATGTCCCTTTTCATTCCTACCCACCAGTACATTTTCTTCAAATCATTATACATCTTTGTACTACCTGGATGAATAGATAAAGAAATACTATGTGCTTCCTGTACGATCTTTCAAATAAGCTCATCATTCTTCGATACACATACCCTGTCTCTGAACATCAAACAACTGTCAGAACTAATCTAAAAATCTAACTCTATATCCGACTCACACTGAACTCTTTTGCTACCAACTCATTGTCATTTTTCTAAGCTTCACAAATTTCTTCAAGATACATCGATTTAGCTCTCAACTTAGCTAAGATAAAACCATCATGTGATAAGGCTAGACTAGTGTTCAAAGCTCTTAATGCAAACAAAGATTTCCTACTCAAAGCATCAGCAACAACGTTTGCCTTACCTAGGCGATAATCGATCACTAGCTCATAATCTTTAATCAACTCTAGCCATCTTCTTTGCATCAAGTTCAAATCTTTTTGAGTCATCAAATATTTCAAACTTTTGTGATCAATGAATATTCGGCACTTCTCACCGTACAAATGATGCCTCCAGATCTTCAGTGCAAAAACAATGGAAGCTAGCTCTAAATCATGTGTTGGATAGTTCTTCTCATGTGGCTTTAGCTGTCTAGAGGCATAAGCAATTACCTTTCCTTCTTGTATAAGTACACAACGAAGTCCATTCAAGGACGCATCACTGTAAATCACAAACTCTTTACCTGGTTCTGGTTGTACTAAAACGGGAGCTTCAGTCAATAATGCCTTTAACTTGTCAAAACTCTATTGACACTTCTCAATCCATTCAAACTTGACATTCTTTCATAGCAATCTTGTCAGTCGGGTAGCTATCATGAAAAATCCCTCTACAAATCATCTGTAATATCGGGCAAGACCAAGAAAGCTTCTGACTTCTGATACATTTCTAGAAGGCTTCCAATCAACAATGGCTGAAATCTTGCTCGGATCAACCCTGATACCTTGACCTAAGACAATATGTCCAAGCAAACCAACTTCTCGTAACCAGAACTCACTTTTTCTAAACTTGGCATACAACTGATCATCACTCAGAATCTGTAAAACTGTTCCCAAATGCTCAGCATGCTCAGTCTCATCTTGAGAATAAATCAAGATTTCATCAATGAACACAACTACAAACTTATCCAAGTACGATCTGAAAATTTGGTTTATTAAGTCCATGAAAATGGAAAGAGCATTAGTTAAGCCAAATGGCATCACAAGGAACTCATAATGACCATACCTAGTACGAAAAGTAGTCTTCGGGACATCTGACTCTTTAACTCGCAACTGATAATATTCGGATCTCAAATCTATCTTGGAGAACATAGTGGCTCCCTTCAATTGATCAAACAAATAATCAATTCTAGTCAGTAAATAATTGTTCTTTACTGTTACCTTGTTAAGCTGCCGATAATCTATGCACAATCTCATCGATCAGTCTTTCTTTTTCACAAATAGCACTAGTGCACCCCATGGTGAACTACTGGGTCTTGCAAAGCCTTTATTTGTTAATTCCTGCAACTGAGCTTTCAATTCTTTCAATTCCAACAGGGCCATTCTATAAGGAGAAATAGAAATGGAAGTGGTACCTGGAATCAACTCAATACCAAACTCAACTTCTCTAACAGGAGACAAACCTGGTAGTTCTTCCAGAAACACATCGGGAAACTCACATACCACAGGCACTGATTCAATTTTCAATTCTAGATCTTTAGTGTTCAACACAAAAGCAAGATAAGCTTCATACCCTTTTCTCAAACAATTCTGAGCAGACATAACAAAAATCATGGCAAATGAACTATCTGACTCTTCTGAATTAACCCGAAGAATTTCACCATTTTCACATTTCAATTCAATGAATTTCTTTCCACAATTCACTATCACATCATGTGTAGTCAACCAATCCATACCAATAGTCACATCAGATTCATCAAATGGAAATAGCATGAGATCGGCCGGGAAACAGTGACCTCTAATCATCAAAGGGAAATTTCTACATACTCTATCTACTAATACATGCTTGCCTAATGGATTCGATACTTTAATCACAAATTTTGTAGATTCTATAGGCATACTCATACTAGGCATCAATTTTGTGCAAACATATGAATGGGTCAAACCTAGATCAATCAAAACAATAACTCTAGTATCATGGAGAGAAAATGTACCCGTAATCACAACGGGGGAGGATGCCTCTTTGCGAGTAGTGATAGCATAGGTCCTCGCAGGTGCTCTAACATCTGGCCTCACTGCTGAATCTCTAGATGTAACACCCCTTACTTGTACCCGAGGTCGGGATAAGGTACGAGGCATTATCGGACAAATATACAAACCTTAAACTAAAATACGGGCCATAAAATTTCATTCATATTTCAAAACGTTCATTCACTTACACATAGTCCCTTATTTGAGTCTACGAAGCCCAAAACATACTTTAGAAAGGGTTCTGGACTAAACCGAGAACTTACAAAATCTTGGAAATTTCATGCTTTAAGGCTCCACACGCCCGTGTCCCAAAGTCGTGTTCCATTTGAGACACATGGTCGTGTCTCTGCCTGTGTGGAATATACCTAGGCTATTTTCCAAGCTTTAGTCAACCTTAATCTCTTACACACTTATACAAAATCAAAAGCATATAACATGGTATTCATTTATGATTAAATATTCTCAATTAAACCACAAACATAGCATTTGTATATCATCATACATGTGTCTCTCATACTCATTTACCTTGTTTATTATAGTACCACTTATACATTTATACCAAGATTATCATCTGACCAAATATCTTCAGCTTAATCATCAAGCATTCATATTTAAAACTAGATCATATCTTTATAAAATACCACAATTCAGATGCGCAAATAACATGTTTGCCTAAAACATTTTAATTCAACTCCATACCCTACAAGCATTACATTGAGACTAGTCATATATATATATACATGTCATGATACATATCATTCTCTTTCTGGTTTCTTATAAACACATATCATTTATTTCATTATATCAATATTTCATATACCATAGTTTCCATGTATTCCACATATATTTATTTTTCCTCCTCCTCCTCTCCATTCCACATCCTTAATGTATATAGCATTCTTGTAAGTACGATTTCACAATTTACTAATAAATGCTCACATCAAACTGTCCACACGAGTCATAGTCACTTACTTATTTATAATTCGAACTACAGAACTCCAAATTAAGATCCGTAAATTTTCCCTGAAACTAGACTCACATATCTTTCCACCACAAAATTTTCATAATTTTTGGTTTGTCCAATTAGTACAGTTTATTTATTAAAATTTCTCCTATTTCACATTCTGACAGTTCTGACCTCTCTTCACTAAAAACTAATTATCTCACAGTACAAAACTCGGATAATGTTCTTGTTGATTTATCTTGAAAATAGACTCATTAGGGATTTTAAAAATATAATTTTAAGCCTCTAATTATGTTTATCCAAATTTTTGTGATTTTCCAAAGTCAGAACAGGGGATCACATAATCATTCTGAACCAGTCTCAAAAAAACATAAATATCTCAGAATATAGAACTTCTTTTCTTTCTATGTTTATTCTATATGAAAATAGACTCATTAAGATTTAATTTGATATCTCATTAAGTCTATTATTCAATTTCTACTATATTTGGTGATTTTTCAAAATCATGTCACTGCTACTGTCCAAAACAGTTTTATTGCTAATTCACTCTTTCACATTTTCTTTGTATTAACCTCATTTTAACATACATATCACAAATCATTTTCACCATATTTCATACATCACAAGTATAGGCCCATGATCACAAGGTCGCCATAAAATCATCCTCATGTATAACTTACTTGTTTATAACCTTACCACATCCTGGTCACTTAATGAACATATCATTCACATAACCAAGTTCCTGCACTTATTCATCACAAAACTCACAAAGCAATACATAGAGAGTCTCCAGTTGAACACTTCGGATCAATCCTCGATACTTGGTGGTTTTAGCACATAGCTCCACCAATCATATAGTTCGGCTCTCTTGTACACATGGTGAACACTCAGTACCACCCATGTGACCTAGCCAATTTATCTCGTAGCTCTCATGTCTACATGGTGTCCTTCACCTGGAACCACGCATGCGACCTAGCTACATATATCCCGTAGCTCTCTTGTCTACATGGTGTACACATAGTATCACCCATGCGACCTAGCTACATCATAATGTCTTGTAGCTCTCTTGTACACATGATGTGCACTCAGCACCATACATGTGACCTAGCTACAAACTATCTGTATCATCCAATCTTTCCGAAGGTTCAACCGGGATTTCTCTCTCTTTTCCAACAATTTCACCAATCAAGTAATTATCCACAAACATATTGTTAAATATCAAGGCAATAACATTAAATTACACATTGCCTTATTAAAAATCATATGAACTTACAATTTCCCATAATATCCATAATCATAGAAATCACATTTATGTATGATAATTCAATGCACTTCATGTACTATAGACATATTTTTAAATCAATTCATAAACTTGGCACCATAATCATTTAATTTAACATAATTCAATTAATTCACTAAATTTAACTTTCAAATTTACAACATTATTGCTGTATTATTATCATACCAACTTACATACTTTCAACATCTCGGAAATTATAATAAATATATCAAATTTACATTGAAACATGCATAAATTAATGCTTATTATACATATGAACTTACCTCGATACTAAAATGATCATTTTACCAACTTTCCCAATTTTCGATTTTTCTCTCATTCTAGGTTCAAATCTCAATTTTCGGGATCTAAAACATCATATTTTACTTAATTAATTAATGTAATATTCAAAACAGTCCTTAACTCAAACTTTTGAAAAATTACAATTTTGCCCCTAAACTTTTGCATATTTACACTTTTGCCCCTAGGCTCGGGAATTAAACTTCATCCCTTATTCATATGTTTTATGACGTGCTGATCACTTTTCCCTTCTATGGCAACATCAAATTCCTACTCTAACATATACTTATGACTATTAGGTATTTTTACCGATTAAGCCCTTTTACTCGTTTTCACTCAAAACCGAGTAGCACAAGTTGTCTAACATAATTTAAAACCTCATATTCTATCATAAAACATCAACATAAACACATTTCACGTTTGGGTATTTTTCCAAATATGAACCTTAGCTTAAATTATTGCTAGAATAAGCTTAATCAAATCACCGGGATTCCAAAAACGTAAAGAACTTGAAAAACGGGGTTAGAACGGACTTACTATTGAGCTTGGAAAGCTTGAAAACCCTAGCCATGGTTTCCCCCATGCTAATTTCGGCCTCCATGAAAAATATGAGTCAATTTTGGCTTTATTTTCCCATTTTATTTCTTTTAATTACCAAATGACCAAAATGCCCTTCCTTACTAAACTTTCAAAAATTCCATCCACGTCCAATTTTTTTCCATCACTTATAAATTGGTCAAATTTCTATTTAAGACATCCTAATTAATATTTCAAAGCAATTTCATACTAGAAACTTTTAGAATGCAAGTTTTACAACTTATTCAATTTAGTCCCTAACTTCAAATTGAGCACTTTATGCATAGAATTTCTTCACGAAATTTTCACACAATCATGAAATCATATCGTAGACCTCAAAATAATCATAAAATAATTTTTTCTCTCTCGAATTTTCTGGTCCTGAAACCTCTGTTCCAACTAGACCCAATTTTGGGCTATTACCCTAGATGCACCTCTATTACTTGCCCCAGCTCCTGGATTTTTTAGTGGTCTGCCTCTGACAGGAGTGTTGCCTGATCTTACACTCGGTATTGCTTCTCCTTTAATCATCTCGGGACACTCCCGAAAAAATGGTCTGGTGCACCACAACGAAAACAGCCTGTCTCAGTTGCTCGACACTGACCTGGGTCATGTCGACCATATTGGGGACACTCTGGTCTATCAGGCTGAACACTACCAACACTTGCAATCGAAGTGGTCTGAGCTTTCGAACTCATAACTGTTACGCCTCTATTTCGGCTAGAATATCCAGCTGAAAAATTAGATCTAGTGGAGAACTCTCCAAGCCTCTTGGATGTAGACTGAAATGACTTGCTCATTGGCCTTTTCTTCATGTCTTGCATCTCAATTTCAACTTTGCCCTTTCTTTTTAATAGCTCCTCTGCCTTTCAGGCTCTCTCAACTAGGACAACAAACTCTTTTATTTCTAGGACACCAATAGACAACCGGATATCATCATTAAGCCCATCCTCAAATCTTTTGCACATAACAGCCTCTGTAGACACACACTCTCGAGCATAATTGCTGAGTCTAACAAACTCGCCCTCATATTCAGTCACTATCATATTGCCCTATTTCAACTCTAGAAACTCTTTTCTTTTCTGGTCAACAAACCTTTGACTGATGTACTTTTTACGGAATTCCTCTTGAAAGAAATCCCAAGTGACTCTCTCTTTCGGTACAACTGATACAAGTGTCTTCCACCAATGGTAGGCCAAATCTCTAAGAAGTGATACAACACATTTCATACGTTCCTCAGGTGTACAGGATAACTCATCAAAGACTCTGATAGTATTCTTAAGCCAAAATTTTTCCTTTTTTGCATCATCATCTTTTGTAGCTCGAAACTTCTCGGCTCCTTGTTTTCTAATTTTATCAACTGGTGGCTTTTCTCTTATAACCGTACCTATGACTAGGGGAGATACATGAGTGGTCTGAGGATCATGAGGAGGTAGAGGTCTAATAGCCGGATTTGTACGAACAAACTCGGCAAACCATTCATTCATAGCTTGGAAGAAGGCTTCTCGAGCCCCTCCCCCTGGTGGCACCATCCCTTCTACGGGAGCGGGCGCGTTACTCTCTACATCTTTTGCACCAGCTTGTTCGGGATCGATAACTATAAAAGAAAACATTTTAAAATCGTCAAGAGTCATCACACTATCAACATATAACTATGGCATGTATAGCTAGACTCTTATTCATACTAAATATTTCAAGAACCAACTAAACTTTTGCTCTGATACCAATAAATATAACACCCCTTACCCAAGACCGTCGTAGGAGTCGAGCACAAGGCATTACCAGACTTAGTTTACTATTTTGAGTCATAAAAAATTGATTTTAAAATTAATTTAGTTTCATTCATTCAATATGTCCCTAAAAAGGGTCCTCGAGACCCTAAAACATGAAATTGAAATGGTTCAGGAACAAATCGGAATCAATAAAAAAATTCAATCACTTAAACAAATCAAAACAATTTATTTCATCTTTCATAAATAAACTGTCCATCTACATCATAGTCACTAAATAAATCATAACTCAAGTTACGAAACTCAAAATTAAAATCCGTAAATTTTCCCTGAAACTAGACTCATATATCTTCTTACTAAATTTATGTCAGAATTTTTCATCTTGACAATTAGTATAGTTTATTAGTTAAAGCTTCTCCTATTTCTGTGTTTGGCTTCTTGACCTCTGTTCACTACGAATTAATTTTCTCCCTGTATAGAATTCAAATAACCATGCCGTTTACATTTCTTAAAATTAGACTCAATAAGAAATCTATAAATATTAAGTATAACTCCTAATTATTTTTTTACAATTTTTAGTGAATTTCTAAATTCAAAACAGGGGATTCAGAAATCACTCTGGCCCTGTCTCACCAAAATTTAAAAATCTCATAAAATACAACTCCTTTATTTACCCTGTTTCTTTCATATGAAGATAGACTCAATAATATTTAATTATATATCTCATTAACTATCTAAATCCATTTCCACTATGTTTAGTGATTTTTCAAATTCATGACATTACTGCTGTCCGATACTGTTTTAAAGCTAATTTCACCTTTTCATGATTTCCATGGAATAACTAGCATTTAGGCATACATAACACCAAACATGTCCTTGACTAGCCATTCCAATAGCTAATCATTATCAAACATTTACATACCATTCATTAGCCATATCATAAGATCATTCACACAAAATGGCTACGATGCTATACATGCCATACTAAAAATGAAACGTCTAGCTATACCAAAATAATCCTTGTGATAGTGTGCCTGGACCTCGACGTACTTTACGATCCCCAAGTTATCTTGACAAAACTATAAAAAGAAGGAAAATAAAGGGGGTAAGCATTAAGATTAGTATGTTTGCATGCAAATAAATAACAACATTCATAAGAATTATCTTACGACTTGGCATGATACTACTTAATGCAACTTCATTAATTATCATAGACATATTTTAAACTTCTTCACTTACTCACTTAAATACTTACTTAATCAAATTTATTAATACATTTTACTTACCCTTTTTCTTATCAAGCATACATGAACATTATATACTTCCATTTTCTCTTCTAGCATGAACTTGTCTTACCTTTTTAGTATAACTCGTCTTACCTTACCTTACCTTGATATTCTCATTAATTTTTCCCGTTGAACCACTTGGAATACTAAGGATACACGGGTACCTTACCATTGCCATGACTTGTCATGGTCTTACATGGTATCATTTTCTTATGAACTCACCAATGCCATGCCTTGGCATGGTTTTACATGGGAACTTTGCCTTATAGTAACTTATCAATGCCATGTCTTGACATGGTCCTACAAGATATCCTTGCCTTAGAAACCTTAACAATTTCCATGCCTTGGCATGGTCTTACGTGGTATCCTTAAACCCTAATGTCATGACATTTGTATCCTACACATTCCCAAGGTTCAACCGGGACTTTCTGAAATTACTTCTCCGTCAATTTATGCTTGAGTCTTCTTTGAATAATTTCATAAAATAAATATACACATGCTGGAAATTAACAACATTAACATAAAATAATAGAATATTACATTTATTTACCGCAAACTTACCACGAAACAAAATACGCTCAAGTATATCAATTTAGTCCACTATCATTTTCTTTCCCCGATCTAACTCCGGATTTTGTTCATCTTGAACTATAATAACAAATTTAGCTTATTTAATACTCACATTTATTAAAATAGTCCTTAACTCAAGCTTTGGAAAAATTACACTTTTGCCCCTAAACTTTTACATATTTACACTGTTACCTCATGGCTCGAAAATTAAACTTCATCCTATTTTCTTATGTTTTATGACATACTGATCAATTTTCCCTTCTATGGCAACATCAAATTCTCCCTCTAACATGTACTTATGAATATTAGGTATTTTTTACCGATTTTGTCGTTTTACTTGTTTTCACGTAAAATCGCTTAGCAAAAGTTGTTTAACACAATTTAAAGCTTAATATTCTATCATAAAAAATCAAAATAAATAAATTTTACCTATGGGTATTTTTCCAAATATAAACCCTAGGTCAAATTATTGCTAGAATAAGCTTAATCAAGTTACCGGGACTCCAAAAACGTAAAGAACATTAAAAACGGGGCTCGGAATCACTTGCTATGGAGCTTGGAAGCTTGAAACAAACCCTAGCTATGCAGAACCCTTGAAATTCGGCCTAAGGAAGAAGATGAGAACATTTTTGCCATCTTTTTCCCTTTTTAATTCTTTTATTTGACACTTTACTAAAATGCCCTTCATTAAAATTTTTAGTTATTTCTACCTATGTATATCCATTTTTGTCCATGAAAATATAATGGTCTAATTTCCATTTAAGAACCTCTACTTCAATTATGCACTTCAATTTAAATCCCTTGGCATTTAGAACTCATATTTATCAACTTTTGCAATTAAGCCCTAATATGCAAATCATACATGTAATCACTGAAAGTTCTTATTGGTATTCTAACACATGCATCTAATCACTCGGTAAATCATAAAATTAATCGTAATAAAATTTTCTATCTCAGATTCGTGGTTTCGTACTGTTCCATTTAGGTCCTATTTCGGGATGTTACAGGATACCGTTGCATTATTGTACCCTTGTTCCTGAGAACTAATGATGGAGTGCAACAAACACCCAAAGAGTACGTAATTACATTGATACACACTCATGTAGGGACAACCTTTGGCCAAATTGATTTTTCTAACGCTTGTATTGGAGCGTTCCCTCTTTAACATTCTATACTACACCCACTTTGTAGAGTCTCTGATTTATAACTATATATATACATATAAGTAGCTGTAAAAAACAGATTCACTCAAGATTTAAAGAATGATGCCAGTCATCCATTACTAATGCAACCTAATCCATTCATTAAAGAATTAAAGCTAGAACCTTCTGTCAGATTTATCCAACTCATTCATTGATAATTCACGTGATTCAAGAATTAAGCATCGAATGTAACAAAAATTTTCAAACAATTTTCATTAACTATAATTAAAGCTTGCATGCTTCATTACTAAGAAAAAAATTAAAATGCGGGTGCATTTTCAAGCTCCATGTGCATTCCCCCAAACTTAAAGTTTGTATTGTCCCTAATGCACTAACATGAAAATGTAAAGACAATAAAAATGCAATGGCAATATGTACTTATCAAAATAAAACTTACAGCTCCATGCAATGCATGAATACTATAGCTAAAGCTTAAAATAAACTAACTCAGTTATCCTCAGCCATTGATGTGGTTGCATGATGTTTCTTTATAAACACCCCTAACCCATATCTATTGCTGGAAGAGGATTACGGAGCATTACAGAGTTTTCAAATCAAATGGACATAAATTTTGGACTTTTCAAATCATATCAATAAATACATTAAAACCAATTCAAAACATACATATTGTCTCTTAAACGAGCCCACGTGGCCCTAAATACATGATAGAAACAAGTCGGGACTAAATTGTAAACTTATAAAATTTTATGGAAAAAGATAAAATTTTTAAACTATAAGGGTCACACGGCCTTGTGGCCAAGCCGTGTGACTCATATGGTTACGAGACACACCCATATCTTAGGCCGTATGGGCATTCGAAGTAGGGGAGCACGATTGTGTCCTAGCTTGTGTCTGTGCTCGTGTAACTCACTGGCTTGGGTCACATGGTCAAGCTACACACCCGTGTGCCAGGCTATGTACCCTTTGAAGTAAGCTCACATGCCCGTGTGCCAGGCCGTCTGCCAGGCTGTGGAACAGCCTGACTTGTAATTCTTCGAAAGCTTTAGTGGACACACAGTTGTATCTCCTGGCCGTGTGTCACGCACAGCTAAGACACACGCCCGTGTCTCTACCCGTGTGGACAAAAATAGGTCATTTTAAAAGCCATTTTTCTCACCCAACTATGCATGTACCTACAACCAAAATCGCACATATGCACAAGCCATAACAAGGCACCAAAATCATGCATAATTAAGCTATATACATATGGTATAATTTCATACAACCACTATGACCAATGGCATTTAACACCACTCACCTATATCCATCGCCAAAATAGGGTTATGGAGCGTTACTGAACTTATTATACAATCGAACATATATTTCTCATACAATTATCAAATTCAAATACAAGTCATTCATAATCATTCATCAAGTCCCTAATATGAGCCTACGAGGCCTAAAACATGCTTTAGAAGTGGTTTGAGACTAAACCAATATCTTAGGAAATTTTTTAAAAACTTAAAAAGTTTTTCAAAACACAGGGGACACACACTCGTGTGGCCCAACCGTGTGGCCCAGCCGTGTGTCTCACAGGGCCAAAGACACGCCCGTGTCACAGGCCGTGTGGACATTCGACATACGATCACATGGTCGTGTCCTAACCCATGTTCAACCCCGTTAACTCCCTAACTTGGGTCACATGGCCAACCACACACTCGTGTGACTAGCCCATGTGCCCTTCAAAATTGCCTCACATGCCCGTGTGCTAAGCCATGTGCTAGGCCGTGCCAAACCTGTAGGGTATACTGACTTATGCCACACGACCAATGTAACAGCCCGTTTTTAGTCAAATTAGAACAGTGGTTTTGGGACCAAAAATTTGAAGTCAAAATATTTATTTTATTATTATTCTAATGTTTACAGCATGATTGAGTGATTGTGTGAAGTTTCGTTTAGAAATTTTATCGTTTGACTAGTCAATTTAATAAAAAGGACTAAATCGCGTAAAGAGAAAAAGTTAAAGATATTCAATAGCTATAGAACCATAAATTGAAGGTCCTTATGTTGTAATTATTCCATTAATAAAGGTAATAGACAAATATGGACATCATTAATGTGACTAAGTAAGGTTATATAAGTAATTTAATTAGTAAATAATTAAAATAGGTAAAACAAAATCCAATTATTTCATTCATCATCTTCTAGCCGAGATTCTAAGGAAAAGAAACACCATTTTTAAGCTTTCAAATTTGACCAAGCTTGGATAGCGAATTAAGGTATAAGTTTTCTCGTGTTTTTAATGATTTCTATGTTTTTGATATCGTTGCAACTAGGTCTAGCTAGCCCAGGGATTTTTTGCAAAACTGTTAAAGATTTTGAATGATGTCATGGATGAATACATGTGTGTTTTGATGTTTGATGTTTGATGATAGATTATGAATGTTGGTTGTGAATTATAGAAGTTTTATAAAGTGATTTTTAGTGAAAATGCAAATTAGGGATTAAATTGTGAAATGTGGAATCTTTGTGGTTAAAATGTTAAATAAATGAAAAATATGGGTTGCTAGGGGCATAATAGTAATTCGGCTAGCATGGGTTGTGGTTGAATTGCATTAATTTATTTTTATGAAATAAGGACTAAATTGTAAAAGATGTGAAATACTATGCGCAATTGTGTAAAAATGCGTCAAAGTAAATTTTGGACTAAATTGAATAGAGATGTGACACCCCAAAATCCTAAATAATTATTTTTGTATGTTTGTGACACAAATGCATGTCTGCTTCAGTGGTTAAGTGTTCTGAGAAGTGTTTGAGAAGTCTTGGGTTCAAGCCTTGGCTTATGCAAAAGTTTTGTTTTTAGAAGAATAAACCTTGTCTCTAGTCAGTAGGCCTTTTAAATTAATGTGTTTATACCATGACAGAAAGGGCCTGCGGGTCTAGGGGATAAGTGGCGTGTGGTAGTTACTTAAGGTTTGAGGTTCAATTCCTCGTAGGTGCAATGGGGTGTTTATTTTCCTGTTGTGCCGTGTGAGAAGTTGAATGTTAGTGGAAATCTGATGCTAGTGGGTGGTTGGAGTGTTTAAGGGTGTGGGGATTATGTAGCAGAATCCTAGTAGGATATTGTGGAGGAAATTATGGGAAGTGAGAGGAGAGGAAGTAGGGTGCCGAATTTGAACTGTGGCACTCTAGACTTTCGGCTTTGGTGAGTTTGAGTACTCTACTTTAGGTTTTGTGTACATTTTGGTTCTTTTCTTTTGTTCTATGGAGGCCGAATAGTGCTAAGAAAATTTGATAGTACCTTATGTTTTTGCTAATTTCAAATTGTCACTCTTCTTCAAGTCTTTCAATTGTTATCTTTGCTCTTCTTCCCTTCGTGTCATTAGCCGAATGCTCTCCTTCCCTCTCTCTCAATTCTTTTGAGTTTATTAAACCTCCTCTTTTGCTTCTTATTGTTTGGCTGATTCTCCTTGTTCCTCTCTCTGGCTTGGTTTGGTTGTGACCGAATACCTTCTCTCCTTGTAGTCGAACATTGCTTTTGTTCCATCAATCTCTCCCTTTTCTTCATCCCCGATTCTCATCTCCTCTTTCTTTTATGTTGTACCCCTTTTAGTTTCTGGAACTTCTTAAGGAGTAGGGGCTTTTACATTGTTAATGAAGAGACTGAAATCTTTCCCTTATCACTCTATCAAAGGTAACTCTGTTTGTAGTCATTGTGTTCAACTAGGGTATGTTGGCTTGTATTCCTTGGTGTTGGTCGAATGCTTCTTTCCCCTACTTTTGGGTTTTTTGTTTTCTATAAGTTAGTATATGTTGTTTTAAGCCAGGTGTATAAGCAATCATAATTAATGGATTTCGCAGGTAATGCAGATATTCAACAAGGAGTGTGTGATTAATTTAAGCCACATTTGTTCAATCAAGACAAGTATTAATGATAAGTTGGGTTTAGTATTAAGAAAGGTTGTTAACCCTATTGTTAACGTCTAAAAGAATGCCTTGATTAAATGTAGATTTTGGCACTTGTAGGCTATTCACACATTTTCGTAAACAAGGTGTGTAAAACACTGCCTTAATCGTAGATTGGCAAAAGCCGAAATTAGTGTTCATTGATGCTACATGGGCATGCGCTCGCTCGTGCGGAGGTCTGAATGCTTGAACACGGGAGTCTAATCGTTGAGGCCACCCATGAGAGATTTCATGGGCCGAGGTCGTTTTAGGCCATTATTGGCTGACCTGAGCTATGTGGGCCTCACACAGGCAAACCACATGAACGTATGGAGAATATTAAGCCAGGCTATGTAATCTACACAGCCAAGGCCATTTTCGGGCTATGTGGGCGACACGGGCGTGTGGGCTAACATGGGCCGCAATATGGGTCGTGGGCCCATTTTCACTATTGGACTGTTAAGGTTGCACGGGTCGCCCAAGATGACTGTGGACCTACTATTGGGTCGGCAAGTGTACCTAGACCCCTCTAAATGATAAAATGGTTGAAATGCCCCTACGTGGTAAAATGACTGATATGCCCCTATGAGATGTATGACTATGTTTGAGCATGCCATTTTATATATATACTGATCTATGATATTATGACATGATGCATGACATATTGCATAAGGATGGGTTTATTATGATTGGAGGAAGTGTACTGTACTGGCAGCTCTGCTAAAAATACTGTTTAGTGCCGCAACCGGTACTACTTGGAGTGTAGGGATGGGTGGGTTGATTTTATCCCTACATGGAGTGTAAGGCTGGACGAAGATGGAGTGTAGAGGCTGGTTGGGTAGAATCTATTGATTGCATATATGTACTATACTGTCACTGAGATGGGCTTAGGCCCACACTGATACTGATACTAGAATGGGCTAAGGCCCCAACTGAAACTTAACCGTTACTGAATTAGGCTTAAGCCAGACTGTTTATGCTTTCTGATTGGTTATTTAATATGGGATTACACACTGAGTTTTCATAACTCACCCATCTGTTTATCTGTATAGGTAATCCCTAGGCTTAGACGGGTCGGAGCTACGAGGGACTCGAAGGTGGCCACACAACTGCACGGACTTTCTTATTAGGTTTTAAATTATGAATAGTTTTATTTTGGGTGTTTTAAATGTAATAAGGCCTCTGTAATTTCTAATATTTAATTTCGGGGTTTTATTTATTTTGATTTATATCTGCTAGTATTAGGATGCGGGTTTTTCAAAAAGATAAACGTTATTCAAATCACCACGTTTACGCAACATGTTTTTAGACCTTCCACAAGAAATAATATTTTAAAATTAATAACAAATTCAATATGGTTAACTTTTTGTCAAATGACTTAAGCTTTGAAACTAAACGGGATATCCTTTAATTTTCGCTAAGATCATAAAGAGGTTAAATATAGAATGGGTTTCTCAATGAAGTTATGCTTTGCAATAAACACTGTAATGTGCATCACTAGATTCAGCCGTAACGTTTAGGCCAGGTTTGGGCTGTTACATTTAGTGGTATTAGAGCCAGGTTGCAAAACTCGATTGTGGAGTGGGTTTCTTCTAAAACTTGGAATTTCCAAAAATAAATGTTTTAAATGATTTGGAAGTATTGTGAAAAGTTTTTGCTAAATGTGTGGTACACCGAGTCTCCGGCGCTGATTCTATAAATCCTCTGAAACTATTGACGGTTTAAATTGAAATACTGAGACTACTATAGCTAGTAGACTGTACTGAAATACTCTATTTAGGGTAAACTAAAACTGTAGTAAGAATGCGATCCGATAAAGCAAACTCTGAATTACTGATACTGTTTTTCATAAAATATCCATTAATAAACACTGGAACTGTAAAATGGTGCATAAAATTGTTAGTACAGATAAAGTTTAATTCGATAATGAGCACCAGAGGTACTTGTGAAAGGGGTACAAAAGGCCGCGGTGGAGGTCATGGAGGTGCTCGGGCTGGGTCTTCTTCATTTGGCCACATGCCTAACGTTAAAGCTAGAGAGGCACCAACTTCACCAGTAACTAAGACGAGGTCTCATGATCATGCAGCTGTGGATGACGCACTGTCCCAAGATATGTTACAGATTTTGAAGTGGGTCGCTGGGCCCAATACTGGTACTGTAGGCCGTGGGTCAGTTATGGATTGACTCTGGTCTAAAGGGGCCGAGATTTTCAGGGGTATTGCTGGAGTAGCCCCTGATGTGGCTGGCTATTGGACTGAGGCCATTGAGAGGATAATTGATGACCTCGACTGTACCCCCGAGCAGAAACTAAAGGGTGCAGTGTCACTGCTGCTAGATGAAGCCTACCAGTGGTGGCTTACAGTTAAAGAGGACACTCAGCCCGATCGATTGACATGGGAATTCTTCAAGAGTGCTTTCTAAGGAAAATATGTGGGTGCTAGTTATGTGGATGCCAGGAGGAGGGAGTTTCTAAATTTGACACAAGGGGATAAATCAGTGGCCGAATATGAGGCTGAGTTCTTGCGATTAAGCTGCTATGCGCGTAGGATAGTGGTAACTGAATATGAGCAGTGTGTTTGATTTGAGAATAGCCTCAGGGATAGTTTAAGGGTTTTGATAGCTCCACAGAGGGAGCGAGATTTTGCTGCTTTAGTGGATAAGGCGAAGGTCGCTGAGGATGTGAAGCGCGCTGAGTGCCAGAATCTTAAGAAGGAAAGAGGTAGGAACAAGAGGGGTTCGGAGACCTCAAGTTCATTTCTGAGGCCTAAGAAAAAGGCTAGAGTCGATGCGCCAGTCAAAGTTGGGGCCCTTGTTGCTGTTACTAGACCGCAGCCCTGTACGGATTGTGGGAGATGCCATTAGGGCTAGTGCTAGAAATGGATTGGGGCATGTCTGAGATACGGATCATTGGATCATCGTTTCAGAGATTGTCCACGGAGGCTTGATCAGATGCAAGCTATTGGTATGTGTACTGTTCAGCCACCGAGAGGTTTTCAACAGCCACTGAGAGGTAGTGGTCAAACCAGAGGTGGTAATGGTGTGGGCCATGGTCAGAGGGCACCGGGCAGAGCTGCTGCCCACACAGAGGCGAGGCAACCTGCTCTGGCTTATGCTACACGTCGTTGAGAGGATGGTGATGTCCCAGATGTTATCACGGGTACGTTTTTCATGTATAATGTACCTTATACTGCACTGATAGATATAGGATCTACTTATTCTCATATAGCGTGTAATGTGTCTGAGACTCTAGGTATAATGGTTGAAAGCACCACGAGTGAGGTCATTGTATTGAGTCCACTAGGGTAGTCAGTGAGGGTAAACAAATTGTTCAGAGATGTACCTTTGGAGGTTCAAGGAATGATCTTTTTGGCAGATTTGATGGAACTTCCTTTTTGAGAATTGAACTTAATTCTGGGAATGGATTGAATGGTGAAACATAGGGCAAACTTGGACTGTACTGCTAAATAGATTGTACTGAGAACCGCGGAGGAGGACAAGGTAGTTGTTGTTGGGGAGCATTGGAATTACTTGTCAAATGTGACATTTGCGTTAAGGGCCAAAAAATTGGTTCGTAAGGTTGTGAGGCGTATCTAGCTTACATTGGTTTTCAAATTCTGAGGTTTCTTCTATTAAGGATATCAGAACCGTTAAAGATTTTCTGGATGTTTTTCCTGAAGAGCTGCTTGGTTAGCTTCAAACTGTGAAGTTGAGTTTGGGAATGAGCTCTTGCCTGGTACAATTTCGGTGTCCATCACCCCTTATAGAATGGCACCAAAGGAGCCTGTAGAGCTTAAGGCTCAGATTCAAGAGTTAGTAGATCGAAGGTTCATCCGAGCTAGTGTGTCTCCGTGGGGAGCACCAGTTTTGTTTGTGAAAAAGAAGGAAGGATCCATGTGCATGTGCATTGATTACCAGAAATTGAATAAATTGACCGTTAAAAATAAGTACCCCCTACTAAGGATTAATGATCTATTCGATTAGTTTCGTACAGCTTCAGTTTTCTCTAAAATTGATCTCCGATCGGGGTACCATCAAATGAGGGTTAAAGAGACTGATGTTTACAAGACTGCATTTAGGACTCGTTATGGTCATTACGAGTTCCTAGTGATGCCATTTAAAATGACAAATGCACTAGTGACTTTTATGGATCTGATGAACCGAGTGTTCTAGCCTTATCTGGATTGGTTCGTAGTAGTTTTTATTGATGACATCCTGGAGTATTCGAGAACTGAAGATGAACATGATGCGCATCTCCAAGTGTTTTTGTAGATTCTAAGGGAGAAACAATTGCACACCAAGTTCAGTAAGTGTGAATTCTGGTTGTGAGAGGTAACATTTCTGGGTCATCTGGTATCTGCCAAAGGGATTAAGGTTGATCCTCGGAAAATTGAAGCTGTTTTGGATTGGAAGCCGCCTAAGACTTTATTGGAAATCCGTAGTTTTCTAGGACTGGCAGGGTATTATAGACGATTTGTTGAGGGGTTTTCATTGATGATGTGACTTTGACTAAGTTGGTGCCTAAGGGTGTACCATTTAATTGGGCTAATGCATAGCAAAGAGTTTTGAGAAGCTCAAGAAAGTTTTAACTGAAGCCCCAGTCTTGATACAGCCAGAGTCTGGGAAAGAGTTCATTGTTTATAGCGGTGCATCACATGTGGGTTTAGGATGTGTGTTGATGCAAGAGGGGAAGGTGGTTGCATATGTGTCTCATCAGCTTAAGACTCATAGGGTGAATTATCTGACACATGATTTGGAGTTGGCTGCAGCAGTATTCGCATTGAAAATTTGGAGGCATTACTTATAGGCGAGAGGTGTATCATTTACACGGATCACAAGAGCCTCAAGTATCTTTTCACTCAGGAGGAGCTAAATCATAGGCAGCGTAGATGGATGAGCTGCTTAAAGACTATGACTATACAATCGAATACCATTCTGGAAAAGCCAATGTGGTGGTCATCGCACTGAGCCGTAGGGCTTTGAATTATCTAAGGGTGATGTTTGCTCGCCTCAGTTTATTTGATGATGGTAACTTGTTGGCCGAGCTCCAAGTTAAACCAATGTGGATTAAGTAGATTAAGGGTAAACAGTTGGAGGACGAGTCCTTGGGTCCTCGATTCCGATAGATTGAGAGTGGTAACACATCAAATTTTGGATTGAATAGTGAAGGGGTGCTCTATTTTTGTGGGAGATTTTGTGTACTAAAGGATACTGATTTGAGGCAGTCTATACTACGAGAGGTGCATAACAGTCCTTATGCTATGCATTCTGTTGGAAATAAGATGTACTGAGACCTTCGTGAGTTGTATTGGTGGCTGGGTCTTAAGCATGAAGTTACTGATTTTGTAAGTAAATGTCTGACTTGCAAGCAAGTCAAGGCTGAACATCAGTTAACTTCAGGGTTGCTTCAGCTAGTTAAGATTCCACTTTGGAAGTGAGAGAGAGTGACCATGGACTTTGTTAGTGGGCTGCCCCTAACGCCTACTAAGAAGGTTTCGGTATGGGTCATCGTGGATCGATTGACCAAACTGCCCATTTCATACCAGTTCGTACTGATTATTCTTTACAAAAGCTGGCTAAGCTGTATGTGTCTGAAATAGTGAGACTGCATGGGATACCGATTTCCATAATATCTGATAGGGATCCTCGCTTCACGTCTCGGTTCTGGAAAAAGTTACACGAGGTTTTGGGTACAAGGTTGGACTTCAGTACTACGTTCCATCCTTAGACATATGGCCAGACAGAGAGAGTGATTCAGATACTGGAGAACATGTTAATGAGTTGTGTGATAGATTTTTGAGGCAGTTGGGAGGACTACTTGTCGTTAGCAGAGTTTACGTATAACAATAGCTATCTGGCTAGCATACAGATGGCACCTTACGAGGCATTATAAGGTCGTAGGTGTCGTACTCCTTCGTGTTGGACCAAGTTGGACGAATGGCGTGTTCTGGGCCTTGAGATAGTTTTTGATATTGAGGATAAAGTTAGACTAATTTGGGATTGACTGAAGGCGGCATCAGATAGACAGAAGTCGTATGCGGATCTGAAGCGTAAAGAGATTGAGTATTCTATGGGGGACTTCGTTTTTCTCAAAGTCTTGCCATGGAAGAAGGTACTAAGATTTGGACGGAAGGGCAAGCTAAGCCCTAAGTTCATTGAGCCTTACCGCATACTGAAATATGTGGGACCAGTTGCCTATCAGTTAGAGTTACCTCTTGAGTTGGACCGGATCCATGATTTGTTCCACTTCTCTATGTTGAGGCGCTACCACTCTGATCCTTACGCATGTTATATCGATTGAGGAGATTGAGGTTAAGCCAGACCTGACTTTTGAAGAGGAACTAGTTCAAATATTGGAGCATAATGTAGAGGTTTTAAGGAAGAAGTCTATCCCATTGCGTAATCACAACTCTGAGGAGGCCACATGGGAACCCGAGGAGGCGATGCGACAACAATACCTTTATCTGTTCTGACCAGTTAAATTTCAAGGATGAAATTTTATTTTAGGGGGCTAGAGTTGTAACGCCCTAAAATCCTAAATAATTATTTTCGTTTGTTTGTGACATAAAGGCATGTCTGCTTCAGTGGTTAAGTGTTCTGGGAAGTATCTGAAAAGTCTTGGGTCCAAGCCTCGGCTTATGCAAAAGTTTTGTTTTTAGAAGAATAAACCCTGTCTCTAGTCAGTATGCCTTTTAAATTAATGTGCTTATAACATGACAGAAAAGGTCTGCTGGTCTAAGGGATAAGTGGCATGTGGTAGTCACTTGAGGTTTGAGGTTCGAATCTTGGTAGGTGCAGTGGGGTGTTTATTTTGCTACTGTGTCGTGTAAGAGGTTGAATGTCAGTGGAACTCTGATACTAGTTGTAACACCCTAAACCCGACCCAGACGTTATGGCCGAATCTGCCGATGTCACATTGAAGTGTTTTTCGCAAAGTATAATATTGTTGAAAAACCCGTTCTACATTAAATCTCTTTGTGATCTTAATAAATATTTTGAAATGTCTTGTCCCTTGTTAAAATTCAAGTCGTTTAACAAAATGTTAATCATATTAAGTTGTTATTAACTTTTAAAACATTGTTTGTTGCAGAAGCTTCTAAAATATGTTACGTAAATGTGGTGTTTTGAAAAACATTTGTCTTTTTGAAAACCCGCCTCCTACTGCTAGCATATATAAATCAAAATAAATAAAATCCCGAATTAAAGACTAAAAATTTAAAGAGGCCTTTTTACATCAAAATACCAAAATTAAATTACTTATTAATTAAAGGTCGAAGACGGAGACATGTACGGTTGTGTGGCCACCTCCGAGTACCTCACAGCACCGATCCGTCTAAGGTTGGGGATTACCTGCCCAAAAAAATAGTACGGTGAGTTTATGAAAACTTAGTGTGTAATCCCTTAATCAACAAACAGTCATTCATGCAATGAGCAAACACAGTTTGGGCCTAACACGTATCAGTAACAGTTTAGTTTCAGTTAGGTCCTTAGCCCTTTACAGTATAAGTATCAGTGTGCGCCTTAGCCCATTTTAGTGTCGGTATCAGTATAGATACACAATCAAAAATCCTACCCATCCAAGCTCTACACTCCACTCCGTCCAGCCCTACGCTCCATGAGGGGATAAAATCAACCCACCCATCCCTACACTCCAAAATAGCACCGGTTGTGGCACTAAACAGCATTTGCAGCAAAGCTGGCAGTACAGTACATTTCCTCCAATCATAATAAACCCATCCCTAAGAAACATATCATAATATCATACATGTATGCAATATATATAAAATGGCATGCTCAATCAGTCATACATCTCATAAGGGCATAATAATCATTTTACCACATAAGGGCATAGCAGTTATTTATCAATTTGGGGTCTAGGTATACTTATTGACCCAATAGTAGGTCCACAATCATTTCAGGTGAACCGTGCAACCTTAACAGTCAAGCAGTACAAATGGGCCCAAGCCCATAATACGGGCCCATGTGGGCCCACACGCCCGTGTGGCCCACATAGCTTAGAAATGGCCTTGGCCGTGTGAACCGTACAGTCTAGCCCAATATTCTCCATATGTCCGTGCGATATTACCCGTCTGGTGCCCACAGGCCCATGTGGCCCTCACGGGCCTTTTTGGCCTAGCATGGCCTAAATTGGCCTTAGGCCATGAAATCACTCATGGCCGCCCTTAACGATCTTGCACCCACGTTTAGGCATTCCTATTACCACATGAGCGAGCGCATGCTCATGTTGCGTTGACGGTCACTTATTTTGGCTTTTGCCGATTTATGAGTAGGGCAATGTTTTTACACACTTTGTTCGCGAAACATGCTAAAAGTCCACGAGCACCAAAACCTACATTCAATCTAGGCATTTTATAAGTTGTTTGTCAACAGGCTTAACAACCTCTTTTAATACCATCCCAACTTATCAATAATACCTGCCTTGATTGAACAATTGTGGCTTAGCCCTCTTAAACTACTGACCAAGATTGATCACACGCTCCTTGTCGAATATCTACATTACCAGCGAAATCCATTAATTATGATTGCTTAAACACATGGCTTGAATCAACATACACAACCTATAGAAAGAAGCATTCGACCAGTACCATGGAATGCAAGTCAACATACTCCAGTTGAACACAATGATTACAAACAGAGTTACCTTCGATCGAGTGGTGAGGGAAAGATTTTGGTCGCTTCCCTATCAATGTAAAATCCCTTACTCTTGAGAAATTCCAGAAATCGAAGGGAGCCCAACAATAAAGAAAGGGGATAAGAGAATTGACAATGAAGAAAAGGGGGATATTGATAGAATAAAGCAATGTCCGGCTACCACAAAACCGAGTGAGAGAGAGGGACAATCAATGAAAATCAGCCAAAGCAACAGTATACCGAAGAGGGTGAATGATAAACTTCAAAGAAAAGAGAGAGAAGAGATAGAAGAAGAAGTAATGATCAAGAGGAAAACTAATTGGGGAAAAACAAAAGAAAGATACTATTCGACCAAAACAAGAAACAAAAACTGGAGAAAACTCGAATGACCTTTGCAATATTCGACCTAAGGTAACAAAGGAGGTACAATTGAAAAGAAGAGAAGAAGAAGAATAGAATCGACAACCAAAAAGAAAGCAGAGAAAAAACCAAGTTGAAACAAGAACAAAAACGAGTGCTACAAACTCAAAAGAGAGTACTCAACTCACCCAAAGCTAAAGTTCTTGAGTGCCTACTGTTCAAAATTAGCACACTTCTCCCTCTCACCACAACTAGCCTTGAATTTCTCCTAAAATTCCTCCTCCAATCCCTCAAACTGATCACACCTCTATCAACTACTCAATTCGAATTCCCCTCAACCACTTCAGTGTTTCGGTCAACCAAGGACACTTCCAAAGCGTTTCTAGCAAAATAAAACACTCCACTGTCCCCACCAGGATTCGAACCTTGGTCCTCTGGCATAGGTAACATACCACTTACCCCTTAGACCAGCAAGCTCTTTATGTCATAAAATACCCATACTTATTTAAGAAGCCTACTGACTAGAGATAGGATTAATTCAAGTAATAAACAAAATTTTTGCACAAGTCAGAGCTTGAACCCAAGACTTCTCAGACTCTTCCAAGGACACTTAACCACTAAAGTAGACATGCATTTTATGTCACAACCATACAAAACTAATTATTTATGATTTTGGGGCGTTATAATTCTACCCCTTTAAAAGAAAATTTCAGCCTCGAAATTTACCTGGCCAAAACAGATGAGGGTACTGTTGTCGCATCACCTCTTCGGGTTACCACGTGGCCTTCTCTGAGCTGTGATTGCATCAAAGTACTTTAACTAGTGGGATAGACTTTTTCCTCAAAACTTTCACATCATGATCTTAAATTTGAACTAGCTCCTCCTCGAAAGTCAGATCCGGCCTAACCTCAACCTCTTCAGTCGAAATAACATGTATGGGATCAGAGCGGTAGCACCTAAACATAGAGACATGGAACACATCATAAATCCGGTCTAACTCTGGTGGTAACTCAAGTTGATAAGCAACCGGTCCCACACGCTTCAGTATGCGGTAGGGCCTAATGAACCTAGGGCTCTACTTGCCTTTCCGTCTAAATCTCAGTGCCTTCTTCCATGGTAAGACCGTGAGGAAAATGAAATCCCCTATAGAATACCCAATCTCTTTATGCTTCAGATATACATACGACTTCTGTCAGTTTGATGCCACCTTCAATTACCAAATTCGTCTAACTTTAGCCTCGGTATCAAAAACTAATTCAGGGCCTAGAACACGCTGCTCACCCAACTCAATCCAACACGAAGGAGTATGACACCTACGACCATATAATGCCTTGTACGGTCATATCTGTATGCTAGGTTGGTAGCTATTGTTATACACAAACTCTGCTAACGGCAAGTAATCCTCCCAATTGCGTTGGAAATCAATTATACAACTCTGTACCATGTCCTCCAGTATCTAAATCACCTTCTCTGACTGATCATCTGTCTGAGGATAGAACGCAGTACTGAAGTCCAACCTTTTACCCAAACCCTCATGTAACTTCTTCCCGAATCGAGACGTGAAGCGAGGATCTCTATCAGATATTATGCAACCCGGTACCCCATGTAGTCTCACCATCTCAGCCACATACAGTTTACCCAACTTATGTAAAGAGTAATCAGTACAAACTGGTACGAAATGGGCTGACTTGGTCAACTGATCCACGATGACCCATACTGAATCCTTCTTAGTAAGAATTAGGGGTAGCTCACTAACGAAGTCCATAGTCACTCTTTCCCAGTTCCAAAGTAGAATCTTAACTGGCTGAAGCAACCCTGAAGGTAATTGATGTTCAGCCTTAACTTGCTGGCAAGTCATACATTTACTCACAAAATCAGTAAGTTCACACTTAAGACCTGGCCACCAATACAACTCACGAAGGTCTTAGTACATCTTATTCCCACCAGGATGCATAGCATAAGGACAACTATGCACCTCTCGCAGTATAGACTACCTCAAATCAGTATCCTTCGGTAGGTAGACTCTCCTACGGAAACAGAGCACCTCTTCACTATTCAATCCAAAATATGATGTGTTACCACTCTCAATTTGTCGGAATCGAGGACCCAGTGACTTGTCCTCCAACTGCTTACCTTTAATCTGCTCGATCCATGTCAGCTTAACTTGGAGCTCGGTCAACAAGCTACCATCATCAAATAAGCTGAGACGAGTAAATATCACCCTCAGATCAGTCATAGCCCTACGGCTCAGTGCGTCGGCCACCACATTGACCTTACCAGGATAGTATTTGATCGTACAATCATAGTCTTTTAGTAGCTCAATCCATCTACGTTGCCTAAGATTTAGCTCCTTCTAAGTGAGGTGGTACTTGAGGCTTTTGTGATCCGTGTAAATGATAGACTTCTTACCGTACAAGTAGTGCTTCCAAATTTTCAGTGTGAAAACAACTACAGCCAACTCCAAGTCATGCGTCAGGTAATTCGCCTCATGAGCCTTAAGCTGAAAAGACGCATATGCAACCACCTTACCCTCTTGCATCAACACACATCCTAACCCAACATATGATGCATCACTGTAAACAATGAACTCTTTCCCAGACTCTAGCTGTATCAAGACAGAGGCCTCAGTCAGAACTTTCGTAAGCTTCTCAAAACTCTCTTATTGTGCATCAGTCCAATTAAATGGCACACCCTTACGCAACAACTTAGTCAGAGGTGCATCAATCAATGAAAACCCCTCAACAAATTGTCTATAATATCCTGTCAGTCCCAAAAAAACTACGAACCTCAGATACCGTCTTATGCGGCTTCTAGTCCAGAACAGCTTTGATTTACTAAGGATCAACTCTAATCCCTTCGACAGATGCTACATGACCCAGAAATGTTACCTCTCGGAACCAGAATTCACACTTACTGAACTTGGTGTACAGTTGTTTCTCCCTCAGAATATGCAGAACCACTTGGAGATGTGCATCATGTTCATCTTCAGTTCTCGAATACACTAGAATGTCATTAATAAAAACTACTACGAACTGATCCAGATAATTCTAGAACACTCAGCTTATTAGATCCGTAAAATTCGCTGGTGTATTCGTCAATTCAAACGACATCACTAGGAACTTGTAATGACCATAACGAGTCATAAATGTTGTCTTATACACATCAGTCTCTTTAACCCTTAATTGATGGTACCCCGATCGAAGATCAATCATAGAGAAAATCAAAGCTCCACGAAACTGATCAATAGATCATCAATCCTCAGTAGGGGTACTTATTCTTAACGGTCAATTTATTCAATTACTGGTAATCGATGCACATGCGCATGGATCCATCCTTCTTTTTCACAAATAAAACCGGTGCTCCCTATGGAGGCACACTAGGTTGGATGAACCCTCGATGCAATAACTATTGATTCTGAGCTTTAAGCTCCACAATCTCCTTCGGTCCCATTCTATAAGGGGCGATGGACACGGAACTGTACCAGACAGGAGCTCAATCCCAAGCTCAACTTCAAGGTTTGGAGGTAACCCAGGTAGCTCATCGGGAAAAACATCTGGAAAGTCTTTAACTATTTTGATATCCCTAACAAAAGAAATCTCAGAATCTGAAACACCAATGTAGGCTAGATACGCCTCACAACACTTACGAACCAATTTCTCGGCCCTTAATGCAGATATCATATTTGACAAGTAATTCTGATGCTCTTTAATTACAATTACCTCATCATCCTTCGTAGTTCTCAACACAATTCGTTTAGTAGCATAGTCAAAGTTACCCAATGTTTCGCCAGCCAATCCATACCCAGTATCAAGTTGAATTCTCCAAAAGGGAGTTCCATCAAATCTGCCAGAAAGATGGTTCTTTGAACCTCCAAAGATACATCTCTGAACAATTTATCTACCCATACGACTGTCCTAATAGACTCAATACAGTAACCTCACTGGTAGCACTCTCAACCATTGCACCCAAAGTCTTAGATATAGTGCATGCTATATAGCAATGAGTAGATCCAACATCAATATGCAGTATAAGGTACATTATGGATAAAGAACGTAACCTGATAACATCTAGGGTATCTCCATCCTCTCGGTGACGTACAGTGTAAAACCAGAGTTTGCTGCCTCGCCTCAGTATGACCAGTACCTCTGCCCGATGCCCTCTGACCATGACCCATACCATTACCACCTCCAGCCTGGCCACGACCTCTCAGTTGCAGCTGAATACCCCTCAGTGGCTGAACAGTACCCATACCAGTAGCTCGCATTTGATCAGGCCTCCGTGGACAATCTTTGATACGGTGCTCCAATGATCCGTATCTCAGACATGCCCCAATCCTTTTCCAGCACTTGCCCTGATGGCATCTCCCAGAATCTGTATAGCGCCGCGGTCCAGTAACAGCAATAGGGGCCCCAACTCTAACTGGCCCATCAACTCTGGCCTTTTTCTTAGGCCGCAGAAATGAATTTGAGGGCTTCGAATCCCTCCTGTTCTTACCTCTTTCCTTCTCACAGTTCTGGCGCTCAGCGCGCTTCTGATCCTCGATGATTTTCGCCTTATCCACTAAAGTAGCAAAATCTCGCTCCCTCTTTGGAGCTATCAGAACCCTTAGGCTATCCCTAAGGTCGTCCTCGAAATGAATACAATGCCCATATTCAGTTGCTACCATACCTCACGCATAGTGGCTTAACCGCAGAAATTCAGCCTCATATTCGGCCACTGATTTATCCCCCTGTGTCAGATTTAGAAACTCTCTCCTTCGGACATCCACATAACTAGCGCCCACATATTTTCCTTGGAAAGTAGTCTTGAAGAATTCCCAAGTCAACCGATCAGGCTGAGTGCCCTCTTTAACTGTAAGCCACCACTGGTAAGCCTCATCTCTCAGTAGTAACACTGCACCCTTTAGTTTCTGCTCGGGGGTACAGTCGAGATCATCCATGATCCTTTCCATGGCCTCAACCCAATGTTCGCCACATTAAGGGCAACTCCAGCAATTGTCCTAAAAATCTCAGCTCCAATAGGCTGAAGTCGTTCCGTAACCGACCCACGGCCTATAGTACCAGTATTTGGCCCAACGATCCTCTTCAGAATTCGTAGCATAGCTTGGGATAGTGCGTCATCCTCAGCCACCCGAGCATGATACCCAGTCTCAATCACAGGTGAAGCTGGTGCCTCTCTAGCTTCAACATTAGGCATGTGGCCAGATGACTAACACACAGCCCGAGCACCTCCACAGCCTCCGTCGCAGCCTCTTGTACCCCTTCCATGAGTACCTTTGGTGCTCATTATCAAATTACGCTTTATCTGTATTAACAATTTTATGCATCAGTTTACAGTTCCAATTTTTATTAACGAATATTTTATGAAAAACAATATTAGTAATTCAGAGTTCATTTTCGCAGGTCGCAGTCTTACTACAGCTTTAGTTTACCCTAAATAGAGTATTTCAGTAGAGTCTACTACCTAAAGTAGTCTCAGTATTTCAATTTAAACAGTCAATAGTTTTAGAGGACTTACAGAATCAGCGTCGGAGACTCGGTGTACCACACATTTAGTAAAAACTTTTCAAAATACTTCCACATCATTTAAAAAATTTCTTTTTGGAAGTTCCAAGTTTTAGAAGAAACTTAAATCCACAGTCGAGTTTTGCAACCTGGCTCTGATACCACTAAATGTAACACCCCAAACTCGGCCCAAACTTTATGGCCAAATCTGGCAACGTCACATTGAAGTGTTTTTCACAAAGTATAATATCATTGAAAAACCAGTTCTATATTAAATCTCTTTGTGATCTTAACGATGATTTTGGAATGTCTTGTCCATTGTTAAAATTCAAGTCATTCAACAAAATGTTAATCATATTAAATTGTTATTAATTTTTAAAATATTGTTTGTCGCGAAAGCTTCTAAAATATGTTGCGTAAACTTGGTGTTTTGAAAAACATTTATCTTTTTGAAAACCCGCCTCCTACTGCCAGTAGATATAACTCAAAATAAATAAAATCCTGAATTAAAGATTAAAAATTTAAAGAGGCCTTATTACATCAAAATACCCAAATTAAATTACTTATTAATAAAAGTTCAAATATAAAGGCATGTGCGGTTGTGTTGCCACCTCCGAGTCCCTTGAAGCACCAATCCGTCTAAGGTTGGGGATTACCTGTGCAGACAAACAGTAGGGCGAGTTTAAAAAAACTCAGTGTGCAGTCCCTTAATCTACAAACAGTCATTCATGCAAACACAGTCTGGGCCTAAGCACGTACCAGTAACAGTTCAGTTTCAGTTAGGGCATTAGCCTTTTACAGTATCAGTATCAGTGCACGCCTTAGCCCATTTGAGTTTCGGTATTAGAACATATATGCAATCGAAAATCCTACCCATCTAGCCTCTACACTCCACTCCATCCAGCCCTACACTCCATGTGGGGATAAAATCAACCCACCTATCCTTACACTCCAAAATAGCACCAGTTGTGGCACTAAATAGTATTTGCAACAGAGCTGGCAGTACAGTACACTTCCTTCAATCATAATAAACCCATCCCCATGTAACATAACATAATATCATACATGTATGCAATATTTATAAAATGGCATGCTCAATCAGTCATACATCTCATAAGGGCATAATAGTCATTTTACCTCATAGAGGCATAATAGTCATTTATCAATCTGGGGTCTAGGTATACTTACCGATCCAACAGTAGATCCATAGTCATCTCGGGTGACTCGTGCAACCTTAACAGTCAAACAGTACAAATGGGCCCAAGGCCCATAGCCCAGAAATGGCCTTGGCCGTGTGAACCGCATAGCCTGGCCCAATATTCTCCACATGTCCATGCGATTTTGCCCTTATGAGGCCCATAGGCCCATACGGCCCTCACGGCCCTTTTCGGCCCACCATGGCCCAAATTAGCCTCAGGCCATGAAATCGCTCATGGCTAGCCTTAACGATCTTTTGCCCACATTTTGGCATTCGTATTACCACACGAGCAAGTGCACGCTCGTGTTGCAATGATGATCACTTATTTAGGCTTTTGTCAATTTACGAGTAGGGCAATGTTTTTACACACCTTGTTTGCGAAACATGCTAAAAGTCCATGAGCACCAAAACCTACATTCAATCAATGCATTCTATAAGTCGTTTGCCAACAAGGTTAACAATCTCTTTTAATACCATCCCAACTTGTCAATAATACCTACATTGATTGAACAATTGTGGCTTGGCCCTCTTAAACCGCTGACCAAGATTGATCACACGCTCCTTGTCGAATATCTGCATTACCAGTGAAATCCATTAATTATGATTGCTTACACACATGCCTTGAATCAACATATACAACTTATAGAAAGAAGCATTCGGCCAACACCAAGGAATACAAGCCAACATACCCCAGTTGAACACAATGATTACAGATAGAGTTAGCTTCAATAGAGTGGTGAGGGAAAGATTTCAGTCGCTTCCCTATCAGTGTAAAATCCCCTACTCTTGAGAAGTTTCAGAAACCGAAGGGAGCCCAACAAGAAAGAAAAGGGATAAGAGAATCGGCAATGAAGAAAAAGGGGGAGATTGATAGAATAAAGAAGTATTCGGCTACCACAAAATCGAGTGAGAGCGAGGGATAAGCAATGAAAATCAACCAAAGCAATAGTATGCCAAAGAGGGTGAACGATAGACTCCAAAGAAAAGAGAAAGAAGAGAGAGAAGAGAGAGAAGAAGAAGTAATGATCAAGAGGAAAACTGATTGGGGAAAAATAAAAGAATGATACTATTCGGCCAAAAAAATAAACAAAAACCCAAGAAAAGCCGAATGACCTTTGCAATATTTGGCCTAAGACAACAAGGGATGTACACTTAAAAAGAATAGTAGAAGAAGAATAGAATCGGCAACCAAAAAGAAAGCAGAGAAAATACCAAGTTGAAACAAGAATGAAAATGAGTGCTGCAAACCCGAAATAGAGTATTCAACTCACCCAAAGCCGAAATTCCTGAGTGCCTACTGTTCAAAATCGGTAGAATTCTCCCTCACCAAAATTAGGCTTGATTTTCTCCTAAAATCCCTCTTCCAATCCCTCAAACCGATCACATCTCCCTTAACTACTCAATTCAGAATTCCCCTCAACCACTTTAGTGTTTCAGTCAACCAAGGACACTTCCACAACGCTTGCAGCAAAATAAAAAACTCTACTGCCCCCACCAGGGTTCGACCTCAGTCCTCTAGCATAGGTAACACGCCACTTACCCCTTTGACCAGTAGGCTCTTTATGTCATAAAATACCCATATTTATTTAAGAAGCCTACTAACTAGAGACGGGGTTAATTCAAGTAAGAAACAAAATTTTTACACAAGCTAGAGCTTGAACCCAATACTTCTCAAACTCTTTCTAGGACACTTAACCACTGAAGCAGACATGTATTTTGTGTCACAACCATAAAAAAAACTAATTATTTATGATTTTGGGGTGTTACACTAGTAGGCGATTGGAATGTTTGAAGAGTGTGGGGATTGTTGTGACAACCCGAATTAGGGCCTAATCGAAATAGTGGTTTCGTGACCACAACTCTGAGATAGAAATAATTATTTTATAATTATTTTGAGGTTCATGATATGATTGCATGATTGTGTGAAAATTTCGTGATGAAATTTTATGCATAAAGAGCTTAAAATGAAATTAGGGACTAAATCGAATAATTTGCAAAACTTGCATTCTAGAAGTTTTTAATATGAAATTGCTTTGGAATATTAATGAGGAGGTCTTAAATAGAAATTTTACCAATTTCTAAGTCTTTGGACAAAAATTGGACATGGATGAAACTTTTGGAAAGTTTAGTAATAAGGGCATTTTGGTCATTTGTATATTAAATGAATAAAATGGGAAAAATAACACAAAAATGTGTTCATCTTCATTAAGCTTGGCCGAATTTCACCTCTCTCCATAGCTAGGGTTTCTTCAACTTTCAAACTTCATAGTAAGTGATTTCAGGCCCCGTTTTTAATGATTTTTATGTTTTTGAAATCCCAGTAGCTCGATTTAGCTTATGTTAACAATAATTCAACATAGGGGTCATATTTGGAAATATACCTATAGGTGAAATTTGTGTATTTTGGTGTTTTATGATAGAATATGAGGTTTTAAATAATGTTAGACAACTTGTGCTGCTCGGTTTTTAGTGAAAACGAGCAAAACGGCGTAATCGGTAAAAATACCTAATGTTCATAAGTACATGTTAGAGTAAGAATTTGATGTTTCTATAGAAGAGAAAAATGTCCAACATGTCATAAAACATAATAATAAGGGCTGAAATTAAATTTCCGAGCCTAGGGGCAAAATCATAATTTTGTAAAAGTTAGGGGGCAAAAACGTAATTTTTCCATAATGTGATTTTTGGATTGAAATAAATAGTATGAGTCTTAAATGAGCTAAATGTGTTGCTATAGATCAAGAAAGGCATGGAATCGATCGTGATCGGGGAAAAGAAAAGCTTTCGGATTGAAATAAATAGTATGAGTCTTAAATGAGCTAAATGTGTTGTTATAGATCAAAAAAGGCATGGAATCGATCGTGATCAGGGAAAAGAAAAGCTTTCGGACTGAATTATAACATTTCTAAAGTTTGCACCGAGGTAAGTTCGTACATGAATAATTTATCGATTTTTTTATGTTATTTTATGTTGTTATCATATGAATTAGTGACTGTCCATAGAATGATTAAATGATGGAATTTGAAAATTTAATTAGAATATGAAGAAGTGTTAACAGTAAAAAAGGAAAGATTTTCCGGTTGAACCTTCGGAACAGGAACAATACGAATGACCCATTGTGAATACACGTGTGTAGTACTAAGTGTAGGCTACTACGTGTATCATATTGTTAAGTCGCATGTGTAGTACTAAGTGCAGGCTACTATGCATACTCAATGACTTCGATCACGTGTGTAGTACTAAGTGCAGGCCACTACATGTATCAGATGATGAGGTCACGTGTGTAGTACTAAGTGCAGGCTACTACGTGTACCGGATTGTTGATCAGATGTGTGACACCCCTAATTTGACCCTAGTCAGAAAGCGATTTCGGGACCGCTAAACCGAGTAACCAAATTATTTGAACATGATATTTATTGTCTAAAATAAATGTGTGAAAATTTTAAGCTTCGATTTAGTAAATTTCATGTCAATTTAGTCAATAGGACTTATGTGTGACATTTTTGAAATGTGATAGATCAAAACATAAGGACCTATTAGTGCATGTTGAAAAAGGGGGGACTTGCATGTCAATTTTCCCCCCCATCTAGTAGTGGCCGGCCATGACATTAGGATGGACAAAGGGTGATGGGCAAAACATGTCATAGACATGTTGTGTTGGTGCATCATGGGAGGAAACAATAAAATAAAGAGCATGGGCAATAAAATATTAGTGTTAGTAGGACGAGAAACAAAAAAAAAAAGAAAGGATATGTGTGATTATCCCCCCCCTTGCCGTGAGTTGAAGGAAAGAAAAACAAAAAAAAAGTGTTCATCCTTTGGTTCATCCTTGGCCGAAAATTTTAAGGAGGAAGGAAGAAGAAAGATTGAAGAGGTTCGGCCATGCATGTAACTAGGCTAAGGTATGTTTGATGATGTTCCATGAGATGCATGCATGTTTTAGTTGTTAGCTTGAGTTCTACCTAGCCCATGGTCTAAATCTTGCTATGTGATGGAAATGACACTTGGCCATGCATGCATCATTCTTGCTTGGTGTTGATGTTGTGTTGGTGAGATATCAAGTTATTTTTGTGACCAAGTTGAGATTTGAATTTTTGGAATGAGTAAGGTTTTCGGTTATGTTGTTTTGTATGAGTAATGGATTGTTGAGTTCATGCTATTATGAATAAAATTGATTAAGAGAGGCTTGAGATAATTAAATATGCATGTTGGTGGTAAGATGAGCATTCGGTTTTTATCATGGAAGCATAGGAAGTTTGTTAAAGTTGAATTTTAGAAAAGTTAAATGTGTGTGTGCTTGTGCTAGTGCCGAATGTGCCTAGGGTGATTTAGCATTGAGTTTGGTGTTATATGAATTGAGTTTTATGGTTTTGGATTTTTAAGTGTTGTTAAATACTTTGAGTAATATATATATGTGGCTTTGAAATGTGAAACTCGGCCAAGTGGTTATAAGCATGATTTTAGAGATTCAATGATATTCGGCCGATTTGAATAATTCATGGCACCCCAAGCAAATTAGTTTTAGATGTTAATAAATATTGAAATTATTTAAAAGCATATTACCGAATGTGATTTTAGTCAATGATTCGGTTATGAGTGCTGATTTGTTTTATAATTAGCCGAATGTGTATATGTATACTATGAGGTGGTTTAGCTTAAAGAAAATTAAGGTGCTCGGAAGGTGATTGTCGTGGATAGTTTAAGTAATGAAATTTAATTTCTGTTATGTAAAGTGATGACATTGCTGTTTGCAAATTTGAAGTTAAAAATTGTTGATTGAGCATCAAGAGCTTATGGAAACAAAGTCGGATCGTGGAAAAAGGGAAATTGGTCGAATAGTTGGAATTGACGTATATTAGCGATCGAGGTAAGTTTTAAGTATTAAAGCCTATAATGTGATTGAGTATGATATGTTAAGCACATATTAAAAGAATCATAACTCTATTGTAAATTTTTATGCATATAGCCTAATGGCTATTATGAAGTATAGGTAAGTTATTGATATGATATGTTGCCAAATGGATATGATATTATGAAGTGCTAAAAGGATATGTCAGAAGAGTAAAATTGTGATAAACCTGCTCAGGACAGCAGCAGTAACATGAATTTAGAAAATCACCATAAATTGTTGGAGTTGAATGGGAGGCTGAATAAATTATGAAATTAAATCTTAATGAGTCTAGTTTCTTACAAAAGAAACCGTGTAAGAAAATTTATTTCCGATAATGAGATATTTAAAGTTGTGTGAGACAGTGCAGAATGACACTGTAATCCTCTGCTCCGTTTTTAGAAAATCATTATAAATTGTACAAAAATGGTTATAAGATAAAATTTATATGCTTAGACTCCTTAATGAGTCTAGTTTCAAACGAAATCAAATACAACACATTTTGAATTCTGTAAAATGAGAAATCTTATTCGTAGTGAAGAGTGGTCAGATTAGTCAAACAGTGAAACAGGGGAAACTTTAAGAAAAATCTGGTATTGATTGGCCAAACATAAAATTCTGGAAATTTTATGGATGAAAGATATATGAGTCTATATTCAGGAAAAATTAACGGAAAGTGATTTGGAGTTTTGTAGCTCCAGTTATAAATGATTTAGTGACTATTGCTCAGGAAAAACAGCTTGTGCTGAATTTGAGATTGTGTTGTAAACCTTGATAAACTTGTTCTAGTTGCTCATAAGCTATTGATTAAACCCATACGTGAATTATAAATTGTGATATTGGAAAATGATAGATGTAGATTCAGCCAAGACAGTGTATATACGTGATAAGGCCTAATGGCCGATGTGATGAATGTGAAAGTGTATATATATATGTGATAAGGCCTAATGGCCGATGTGATGAATGTGAAAGTGTATATGTGTGATAAGGCCTAATAGCCGATGTGATGAATGTGAAAGTGTATATGTGTGATAAGGCCTAATAGCCAATGTGATGAATGTGAAAGTGTATATATATGTGATAAGGCCTAATGGCCGATGTGATGAATGTGAAAGTGTATATGTGTGATAAGGCCTAATAGCCGATGTGATGAATGTGAAAGTGTATATGTGTGATAAGGCCTAATAGCCGATGTGATGAATGTGAAAGTGTATATATGTGATAAGGCCTAATAGCCGATGTGATGAATGTGAAAGTGTATATGTGTGATAAGGCCTAATAGCCGATGTGATGAATGTGAAAGTGTATATATGTAATAAGGCCTAATGGCCGATGTGATGAATGTGAAAGTGTATATATGTGATAAGGCCTAATGGCCGATGTGATGAATGTGAAAGTGTATATATGTGACAGGGCCGAGTAGCCAACGTGATGGATGTGAAAGTGCATAAATGTGATAAGTCCCGAAGGGCATTTGTGTCAGTACTATATCCGGGTTAAAACCCCGCAGGCTTTATGCGAGAATATTATCACTGATTAATGTCCGTAAGCTTCGTGCTCGTACTATATCCGAGCTCTAAAGACCCGATGACTACGTGTGGGAATTTTGTCCGGGTAAGACCCGATAACTTCGTGTGGAGATTATGTCCGGGTAAGACTTCGTAATAAGAATTGCTTATAAATATATTCAATGCGAAAGGTTAAACAGGTATGTACTCCAAGTTTATATGTGAGCTTGATTTGCACTAAATCATAAGGTAGTTATGTGATGCATACGAGAGCAATCTATGAGACTATTCCTATGATTATGTGACATCGGATCAGTGTGAGAGGTGATGTGAAATCATACGATATATCTATGTCACATGAGCTCACTTTTATGTGAAAGTTTATCTGCCTATTGTATATGATGAGATGTGCATATTCGGTAAAGGGATGGTATGCCCGAAGGAAGAGTGAAATAAAAATACGAACAACTATGTTATAATTTGATTGTTATCTGTTGACACTGCTTAAAACTTACTAAGCATTGTAATGCTTACTCCGTTTACTCTGTTTCCTCTGTTTTATAGATCTCATTGCAATGCTACAGGCTCGGGGATCGTCAGCAACTAGTCACACTATCACTATCCACTGTTTGGTACTGCTATGTTTTGGATTATCTTATGGCATGTATAAAATAGACTAGTGGCGGAAGAATATTTTGGTTAATGTATATAGCCATGCGAAAATGGCTTATATATGTTTGAGCATAATGTTATAATCATTTGGTATGGAATGGTTAATCACTATCATAATTTGTGCTATTTATGCTAAAAGGGCTAGTTGAATCATGGAAACTATGAAATAGGTAAAGTCTACCTTAAAGGCAGATGCTGGCAGCAGTAGTGATGTAGATTTGGAAAATCACTAAAAATAGTAGGATTGGAATTAAATAATGAATAAATTATGTAAACGAACCTTGATGAATCTATTTTCATAGGAAAGTAACGAAACGATCATATGGACAGTATGTTAAGAGATATTCAGGTTCTCGTGAGACAGGGCCAGAACGGTTTCTGGATTCCCTGTTCCGACTTTGGAAATTCATTATAAATTAACCAGAGATAATTAGGAGTCATGCCATATATGTATAGATTCCTCTCTGAGTCTAGTTTCTATAGAAACAAACGGCATCAGTATTGAAGCTCTGTGCAGGGAGATATCCAAGTCGTAATGCGCAAAGGTCAGTGTAGTGGATCCCTGTAAGATGGGAGACTTTGACTAATAAACTGTACTAATTGGCCCGACAAAAAATTCTAGAAAACAATATGTAGATGGGCATATGAGTCTAGTTTCAGGGAAAAATTACGAAACTGATTTTCGAGTTGTGAAACTCAAGATATGATTTTTAAGGTGACAGTGTCGCAGTTAGCCAACTGCCTGGAAAATTTTAAAATGGACTGCGATAGTAAGCGAATTTAGTCTGTGAACCCCTTGTGTCCGACTCCGGCAACGGTCTCGGGTACGGGGTGTTACAAGATGTGTAGTACTAAGTGCAGGCTACAATACGTATCAGATAGCTTCAGCTATAAGTGTGGACGGGGGAAATATGTGTAAACAATGATATATTTGTTATTTTCCGTTGAGTTCAACGGGGAAAATCGATAAAGTGGTAATATGTGAAAGTTATTATAAGGTGAATATGTGCAAATTTATGTTTATGAAAAGTTAGGAGTTATGTGCTCGATAATTGAGTGAATTATGGTATAACAAAAAGGACTAGGTGGAATTATGCAAGAGTGAATGTTAGAAATAAAACAGTGTTGGACAGCAGCAGTTATATGATTTTAAAAATTTACCAAAAATCGTGGAAGTTTAAAAAAAATGCAAATGATATAGATTAATGAGTCTATTTTCACATAAAAGAAACAGGGGAAGCAAAAGAATTCTATATTGTGTGATATTTGAATTCTTGTGAAATAGGGTCTAAATGAATTTGAGATCCCCTGTTCTGACTTTAGAAATTCACCATAAATTGTATAAAAATTATTAAGAGTCATACTTTAATGCATGGATTCCTTATTGAGTTTATTTTTAAGGGAAACAAACGAATGGTCGTTGGAATACTTTATTGCATGGATTCCTTATTGAGTCTATTTTTAAGGGAAACAAACGAATGGTCGTTGGAATTCTGTACAGGGAGAAATTTGGTTCGTAGTACACAGGGGTCAGAGTAGTCGTACCCTGAAACAGGGGAGACTTTAACTAATAAATTGTACTAATTAGCCCGACCAAAAATTCTAGAAAAAATTAGTAAGTAGACATATGAGTCTAGTTTCAGGGAAAATTTATGGAATTGGATTTCGAGTTTTGTAGCTCGAGATATGATTTTTTTAACCGAAACTCCAGAAATCAGCTTGTCCTGAATATGTGATTATATACTAGTAGGATTGTTTTACTTTGATAAATTGAATATCAATTTTGTACTTACTTACTAAGCTATATGCTTACCTTCTTTTCTTTTAATTGTTTTATAGAATTACTAAGCCAGCTCGAGATTTGGAGATCGTCGAAGACCCATCCACACTATCAATACTTTTTGGTATTTTGTAAACACTATTTTGGAATTATGGCATGTATAGAGGGCTGAATCATTTTGTTATGTGTCATAATTAATTTTTTTTTAAATATTACTTTTCAAAATTTAATAATTTACTTGTACTTATATATATCTGTTAATGTTATCTATTTTTTTCAAGCTAGAGGAATTAATTACGTAAGATCAGGTAAATGTGTGAATTCATGTTTTCATGATCTGTAATATTCCGTACCTTGTTCCGACTTAGAACATGGGTAAGGGGTGTTACAGTTGTGTAGTCGAATTCTAGGAGGATATTGTGGAGGAAATTAAGGGAAGTGAGGGAAGAGGAAGTAGTCTGCCCAATTTGAACTGTGGCACTTTAGATTTTCAGCTTTGGTGAGTTTGAGTACTCTATTTCGAGTTTTGTGAACATTTTGGTCCGTTTTTTTGTTCTCTGAAGGCCGAATAGTGCAAGGAAAATTTGATAGTACCTTTTGTTTTTTATAATTTCAAATTTTCGTTCCTTTTCAAGTCTCTCAATTGTCATATTTGATCTTCTTCCCCTCCTCTCCTTAGCCGAATGCTCTCCTTCCCTCTCTCCATTCTTTTAAGTTTATCAAACCTCCTCTTTTGCATCTTATTGTTTGGCCAATTCTCCTTACTTGTTCCTCTCTGTAGCTCGATTTGGTTGTGACCGAATACCTCCTCCACTTGTAGTCGACCATTGCTTTTATTCCATCAATCTCTCCCTTTTCTTCATTGCCGTTTCTCATCTCCTCTTTCTTTCATTGTGACAGCCCAAAATTGACCTTAGTCGGGAAGTGGTTTCGGGACCGCTAAACCGAGTCACCGAAATGTTTGAATGTGATATTTATTGTCTAGAATATGTAATTATGAATGTGTGAAAATTTCAAGCTTCGATTTAGTCGATTGCATGTGAATTTAGTCAATAGGACTTATGTGCGACATTTTTGAAATGTGATAGGTCAAACCATAAGGACCTATTAGTGCATGAAATAAAAAGGGGGGACTTGCATGTCAAATTCCCCCCTAATTAGTAGTGGCCGGCCATGACAAGCATGGTAGACCAAGTGTGATGGGCAAGACATGTCATAGACATGTTGTGTTGGTGCATCATGGGTGGAAAAAAATAAAATAAGGAGCATGGGCATAAAATAATAAAAGGGAATATGATGAAAACAAAAAAAAAAGAGTGTGTGGTTGTTCCCCCCCCATTGCCGTGAGTTAAAGAAAAGAAAGAGAAAATTTTGTTCATCCTTTTTCATCTTCATTTGGCCGAAATTCTAAGGAAGGAGGAAGGAGTTCTTGCTTCATGTTTGGTTTGGAAGAGGATTAGGAGGAGGTTTGGCCAGACTTGTATCTAGATCAAGGTATGTTTGAGGTTGTGCCATGAGATTCATGCATGTTTTTAGTTGCTAGCTTGAGTTGTAATTAGCCCATGGTTCAAATCTTTGCTATGTCATGGGGATGATATTCGGCCTAGGTAGATTTTGTGTTAATGCCATTGCATGCTAAATATGAAGCTTGTTAATGATGCATGTGATGGTGGATTGATGATTCTTGAATCTTCTTTTTAGCATTTTTGAGTGAGCACATATGTGCATTGGTTGCTAGATGGAGAAGAATCGGCTAGCAAGTTGTGTGCTAAGGCCGAATATAATTTTTGTATATTAATGAGTAATGCATGGGTTAAATTGATGGAAAGGGAGAGGATACTTTACTAGTGTATATATGTGTGTATTAGCCAAGTTTTGAACTTGAAACAAAAGGGTGTTTAGTCAATACAAGTGACCATACTTGTAGAATGTATTAAGTGTTGAAATCGGCCCCAACATAGACATGCATATTCGGCCATAGGAAGGAGATTGGTGTTGCATGTATTCGGTTAGAGGCAAGCATATTGATGCTTTTGTCTTGGCTTAGAAAATTCGGCCAAGGGGGAAAAATTAGCTAAAATGTTGAGTTTGATTCATGATTCCGTACATATGTGACTTTAATGTCTAATGTATAAATATGGGCTAAGTGCCTTGTGTTCCTCTTTCGATGCTCAAATGATTAAATCAATTTATTTGTTTAATTAAGCTCAAGAGCAAAGGGGAACTAAATCCGATAAAGGGAAGGAAAAAGTGGTCGAATAGCTATCGGAATCGTTCGACAACACCCGAGGTAAGTTCTTGAGTAAAAGAGCTTAAATTATGATTTGATTAGATCATGTTTTAAGCAAACCGAAATCATGCTCTTTGTGTGTGGCTATTGAGCCGAAATTGCAAGAATGATAAGTGTCTTGTGTTTGAGTTTTGTTAACAAAAATGAAATACGAATGTGCCATGATTTACTGTTAAATGTGCATGGTTATTTGAATGATGTCCGGGCTAAGTCCCGAAGGCTTTGTGCTAAGTGACCATATCCGGACTAATATCCGAAGGCATTTGTGCGAGATACTAATTCCGGGCTAAGCCCGAAGGCATTTGTGCGAGTTACTAAATCCGGGTTAAGTCCCGAAGGCAATTGTGCGAGTTACTATAACCGGTCTATGTCCCGAAGGCATTTGAACGAGTAGCTATATCCGATTAAATTCCGAAGGTACGTGATTTGGGAATGAATGATCTTGCTGTAAAAATTTCAGTAAATACTCTAGAAACATCCCAACATTGAGGTATGCTTCGTATGTGCTTGAATTTAGTTGAGCCCTTACAAATAAGTATTCGCTCAGTTGATAAACGAGCTACCGGCCTTTGGCTAAGTTGATCTTTTGTGTATGTACATAAGGGTTGGTAATGTGAAGCAAGTATGATATCGAAAATTTGTGCATACGAAATTATCCGTTTAGCTATATGAATGCTATACTTTTGCTGTGCTGGAATTCCTTGCTCAAAACTTACTAAGCATAAATTGCTTACTCCGTTTCTTTGATCCTCTGTTTTATAGATTTTGGTTCTCCAGCTATCGAACTCGGGATTTTGAAGTCGAAGTCGCCCACACTATCAAAGCCCCCCCCTTTTGGTACAATTTTGGTTGAACTTCGAAATGGCATGTATAGGACTACCCGTTCGTTGTGGGTCATGGACCCTTTGGACTTGTATAATTTTGGATAGCCATGCGAAAATGGCTTATATATGTTTGAGTATAATGTTATAATCATTTGGTATGGATATGGTTATTGAGAGGTGTGGATATGCTTGACAAGGATTGGCCATGGGAATGGTTAATCACTATCATAAATTGTGCTATTTATGCAAAAAGGGCTAGTTGAATCATGGAAACTATGAAATAGGTAAAGCCTACCTTAAAGGTAGATGCTGATAGCAGCAGTGATGTAGATTTGGAAAATCACTAAAAATAGTAGGAATGGAATTAAATAGTGAATAAATTATGTAAACGAACCTTGATGAATCTATTTTCATAGGAAAGTAACGAAACAATCATACGGATAGTATGTTAAGAGATATTCAGGTTCTTGTGAGACAGGGCCAGAACGGTTTCTGGATTTCCTGTTCCGACTTTGGAAATTCATTATAAATTAACCAGAGACAATTAGGAGTCAAGCCATATATGTATAGATTCCTCTCTGAGTCTAGTTTCTATAGAAATAAACGACATCAGTATTGAAGCGCTGTACAGGGAGATATCCAAGTCGTAATACGAAAAGGTCAGTGTAGTCGATCCCTGTAACATGGTAGAATTTGACTAATAAACTGTACTAATTGGCCCAACCAAAAATTCTAGAAAAAAATATTTAGATGGGCATATGAGTCTAGTTTCAGGGAAAATTTACGGAACTGGATTCCGAGTTTCTGAACTCAATAAATGATTTTTAAAGCGACTAGTACGCAGATTGGCAGTGTCTGGGAAATTATTTTTAAAGTCTGTTAACACCTCGTGTTCGACTCCAGTGACGGTCTCAGGTTCGGGGTGTTACATTTGATTGGTATCAGAGCTACGGTTTAGTCGATTCTAGGACTACCGTAATGCGTTGGGTCTAGCTATACATGCCATTTTATGTGATTATTTGATAGTGTGGTGATTTCTGACATTTGCAAATGTGTTTATTTATAGTAATGGATCCCGATCCCGACCGAGCGGTAGCTGATGATCTTGAGAGTGTAGCGCCTGCTCCCGCACAAGGGACAGCGCCGGCGGACTCTCAACCTAATGCTAGTAACCCGAATGATGAAGCTAGACAAGCTTTCTATAGCGTGATGAATGATTGGTTCAACCAATACATTCGAACTAATACGGCTGTTCCACAACCTCCATTCCCGACAAATACCACCCCCGCACCTACAATACCTCCGGAAACTGACCAAATAAGGTCAAATAAGCCCCCAGTTGACAGAATCCGAAAACATGGGGCTACTGAATTTAAAGCTACGGATAGCGACGATGCCAAGCAAGCTGAATTTTGGTTGGACAACACTATCCGGGTACTCGATGAGCTATCTTGTACACCCGATGAATGCCTAAAGTGTACTATCTCCTTGCTACGCGATTCTGCCTACTATTGGTGGAGTACTCTGACTTCTGTTGTGCCCCGAGAGCAAGTAACTTGGGAGTTTTTCCAAACTGAGTTTCGGAAAAAGTATATCAGTCAGAGATTTGTTGATCAAAAACGGAAGGAATTTCTTGAGCTTAAGCAAGGTTCTATGTCAGTTACTAATTACGAGCAAAAATTTGTTAGACTTAGTAGATACGCTCGGGAATGTGTTTCGTCCGAGGCTATCATGTGTAGACGCTTCGAGGATGGGCTGAATGAAGATATAAAAATGTTCGTTGGCATTCTTGAAATACGAGAGTTCGTAGTACTTGTCGAGCGAGCTTGTAAAGCCGAAGAGCTTAGAAAAGAAAAACAAAAAGTTGATGTGGGAACTGGAGAGTTTCGTAAAAGATCTTCGGGAAAGTCTCTTCAACAGGCATCGAAGAAATTTCGAGATGATGTGGGCTGGTCGAGAGGCACTTCGGGCCTTTTTAGACGAGATCGTGATCGACCCCCTGTGGGTACACGAGGCACTTCGGTCGCCAGTGTTGGGAATGAACGTCGAGACAGAACGAAATGTCGATATTGCGGTAAATGGCATTCGGGGAGTTGTAGATTCCCTGACCGCTCCTGTTACAAGTGCGGATCAGTTGACCACTTCATTAAAGATTGCCCGAGGTTGTCTGAACAGAATGTAAATCAGAGTGGGAAACCGGGTGCTACCACTGCTCGAGGTAGACCATCTAGAAATACGGGCAATGCTGGTGGTGGTCAGAGAGGATCTAGAGATGCTACGACCAGATCCGAGGCTCGTGCGCCTGCTAGAGCTTATGCTATACGTGCCCGCGAGGATGTTTCTTCGCCTGATGTTATTACCGGTACTTTTACTCTCTTTGATACTAATGTAATTGCTTTGATTGACCCCGGTTCTACTCATTCTTACATATGTGAAACCCTAGCATCCAGTAAGACTTTACCTATTGAGTCTACTGAGTTCGTAATTCGGGTGTCAAATCCCTTGGGTCGTTACGTGCTTGTCGACAAAGTGTGTAAGAAATGTACCCTAGTAATTCGAGGTTTCTGATTTCCGGCGGGCTTGATGCTTTTGCCGTTTAATGAATTTGATGTTATTCTCAGGTTGGATTGGTTGACCGTGCATGATGCGGTTGTGAATTGCAAAAGCAAGACTATTGAATTGAGGTGCGCAAATAACGAAGTAATCCGAGTTGAGTCTACGGACTTGGATGGGTTGCCAGCTGTAATATCCTCAATGTTGGCCCAGAAATATGTAAGAAAAGGGTGCGAAGCATACCTTGCGTATGTACTTGATGACAAAGAATTAGAAAAGAAACCCGAATATGTGCCGGTGGTTTGTGAATACCCGGATATTTTTCCTGAAGAATTACCGGGTTTACCACCTCTTCGGGAGATAGAGTTTGGTATTGAGCTTGTACCTGGGACTACGCCGATTTCGATGGCTCCGTATCATACGGTACCAACCGAGTTAAAAGAGTTGAAAGCTCAGTTGCAAGAATTGACGGATAGAGGTTTTGCTCGACCAAGTTTCTCACCTTGGGGTGCACCAGTATTGTTCGTGAAAAAGAAGGACGGAACCATGAGGTTGTGCATTGACTATCGTCAACTGAATAAAGTGACGATAAAGAACAAATATCCGTTACCGCGTATCGATGATTTGTTCGACCAACTGAAGGGAGCCTCAGTGTTCTCAAAAATAGATTTGAGATCGGGCTATTATCAGTTGCGAATTTGAGATTCAGACATACCCAAAACTGCCTTCAGAATGAGATATGGTCACTACGAATTCTTAGTGATGCCGTTTGGGCTCACTAATGCCCCTGCGGTATTTATGGATTTGATGAATCGGATCTTCAGACCATATTTGGATCGGTTCGTAGTTGTGTTCATTGATGACATCTTGGTCTATTCAAGAGATGAGACCGAACATGCTGAGCACCTGAGACTAGTGTTGCAAATTTTGCGGGATAAGCAGTTATATGCTAAGTTCAGTAAGTGTGAGTTCTGGTTAAGAGAGATTAGCTTCTTGGGTCACGTGGTATCCGCATCGGGTATTCGAGTTGACCCGAACAAAATTTCAGCCATACTTAACTGGAAACCTCCAAGAAATATTACCGAAGTTCGGAGCTTCCTGGGGCTCGCCGGTTATTACCGACGATTTGTAAAAGGTTTCTCGATGATAGCCACACCAATGACGAAGCTACTTCAAAAGGATGTTAAGTTCGAATGGACGGAGAAATGTCAGAAAAGTTTCGATCAACTGAAAACTTATTTGACTGAAGCTCCAATTTTAGTGCAACCCGAATCAGGCAAAGAGTTTGTCATTTATAGTGACGCATCCCTACTTGGGTTGTGTTGCGTATTGATGCAAGAAGGTCGAGTGGTGGCCTATGCGTCGAGACAATTAAAGCCACATGAGAAAAATTATCCGACCCATGATCTTGAACTAGCTGCCATCGTATTTGCTTTAAAAATATGGCGACATTACTTATTTGGTGAAAAGTGCCATGTATTTTCGGATCACAAAAGTCTCAAATATTTGATGACTCAAAGAGACTTAAATCTGCGACAAAGACGTTGGCTTGAGTTGTTGAAAGATTACGAGCTTGTCATTGATTACCACCCAGGAAAGGCTAATGTGGTTGCGGACGCCTTAAGCCGGAAATCATTGTTTGCTTTACGAGCGATGAATGTGCACTTGTCTGTTCTACCCGACAATGTGTTAGTAGCTGAATTAAAAGCCAAACCATTCTTGATTCATCAAATTCGTGAAGCCCAGAAAGTTGATGATGAATTGGTTGCAAAACGGGCAGAGTGTGTTCCGAACAAGGAATCGGAGTTTCAAAATGATGATGATGATTGTTTGAGGTTCAGAAGTCGTTTGTGCGTTCCAAGGAATTCGGAACTCATTTCGATGATTCTGAACGAAGCCCATTGTAGCCGAATGTCAATTCACCCGGGGAGTACGAAAATGTACAACGATTTGAAACATTAGTTTTGGTGGCATGGTATGAAACGAGACATCTCTGACTTTGTTTCGAGATGTTTAATATGTCAACAAGTGAAAGCGGAACATCAAGTGCCTTTAGGATTACTTCAGCCGATCATGATACCCGAGTGGAAATGGGATCGAGTCACAATGGACTTTGTGTCCGGACTGCCATTGTCCGCAAGTAAGAAGGATGCGATTTGGGTTGTTGTTGATAGACTGACTAAGTCGGCTCACTTTATCCCCGTGCGTACGGATTTTTCATTGGATAAACTAGCCGAATTGTATGTTTCTCAGATTGTGAGATTACACGGGGTACCTATTTCTATCGTGTCGGATAGAGATCCGAGATTCACCTCGCGATTTTGGAGGAAATTGCAAGAAGCTTTGGGTACCAAGCTGCATTTTAGCACTACTTTTCACCCCCAAACTGATGGTCAATCTGAGCGGATAATTCAGATACTTGAGGATATGTTGAGATGTTGCATCCTCGAGTTCAGTACTTCATGGGAACGGTATTTACCTTTGATTGAATTCGCTTACAGCAATAGTTTTCAATCAAGTATTAAGATGGCACCTTACAAGGCTTTGTACGGTCGTAAATGCCGTACACCATTGTTTTGGACCGAGCTCGGTGAAAGTAAAATTTTCAGAGTTGATTTGATTAAAGATGCCGAACAGAAAGTAAAGGTAATCCGTGAAAGTCTGAAAGCAGCCACAGATCGTCAAAAATCGTATGCGGATTTGAAACGAAAAGACATTGAATATCAGGTGGGAGATAAAGTGTTTCTTAAAGTTTCGCCTTGGAAAAAGGTACTCGGATTTGGCCGTAAGGGCAAGTTGAGCCCGAGATTCATTGGGCCGTACGAAATCTCCGAACGAGTTGGTCCGGTTGCGTATAGATTGATTTTGCCCCCTGAACTTGAAAAGATTCACGATGTCTTTCATGTTTCGATGCTTCGACGTTATAGATCCGATCCGTCACATGTGATTAATCCCTCAGAAGTTGAAATTCAATCTGACTTGAGTTATGAAGAAGAACCGATTCGTATCCTAGCTCGTGAAGTGAAAGAGTTGCGAAACAAATGGGTTTCGTTAGTTAAGGTGTTATGGCTCAAACACGGGATCGAGGAAGCTACTTGGGAAACCGAGAGCTCGATGAAAGAACGATACCCAAACCTATTTACCGGTAAGATTTTCGGGGACGAAAATTTCTTAAGTGGGGGAGAGTTGTGACAGCCCAAAATTGACCCTAGTCGGGAAGTGGTTTAGAGACCGCTAAACCGAGTCACCGAAATGTTTGAATGTGATATTTATTGTCTAGAATATGTAATTATGAATGTGTGAAAATTTCAAGCTTCGATTTAGTCGATTGCATGTGAATTTAGTCAATAGGACTTATGTGCGACATTTTTGAAATGTGATAGGTCGAAGCATAAGGACCTATTAGTGCATGAAATAAAAAGGGGGACTTGCATGTCAAATTCCCCCCCTAATTAGTAGTGGCTGGCCATGACAAGCATGGTAGACCAAGTGTGATGGGCAAGACATGTCATAGACATGTTGTGTTGGTGCATCATGGGTGGAAAAAAATAAAATAAGGAGCATGGGCATAAAATAATAAAAGGGAATATGATGAAAACAAAAAAAAAAGAGTGTGTGGTTGTTTCCCCCCCATTGCCGTGAGTTAAAGAAAAGAAAAGAGAAAATTTTGTTCATCCTTTTACATCTTCATTTGGCCGAAAATTCTAAGGAAGGAGGAAGGAGTTCTTGCTTCATGTTTGGTTTGGAAGAGGATTAGGAGGAGGTTTGGCCATACTTGTATCTAGATCAAGGTATGTTTGAGGTTGTGCCATGAGATTCATGCATGTTTTTAGTTGCTAGCTTGAGTTCTAATTAGCCCATGGTTCAAATCTTTGCTATGTCATGGGGATGATATTCGGCCTAGGTAGATTTTGTGTTAATGCCATTGCATGCTAAATATGAAGCTTGTTAATGATGCATGTGATGGTGGATTGATGATTCTTGAATCTTCTTTTTAGCATTTTTGAGTGAGCACATATGTGCATTGGTTGCTAGATGGAGAAGAATCGGCTAGCAAGTTGTGTGCTAAGGCCGAATATAATTTTTGTATATTAATGAGTAATTCATGGGTTAAATTGATGGAAAGGGAGAGGATGCTTTACTAGTGTATATATGTGTGTATTAGCCAAGTTTTGAACTTGAAACAAAAGGGTGTTTAGTCAATACAAGTGACCATACTTGTAGAATGTATTAAGTGTTGAAATCGGCCCCAACATAGACATGCATATTCGGCCATAGGAAGGAGATTGGTGTTGCATGTATTCGGTTAGAGGCAAGCATATTGATGCTTTTGTCTTGGCTTAGAAAATTCGGCCAAGGGGGAAAAATTAGCTAAAATGTTGAGTTTGATTCATGATTCCGTACATATGTTACTTTAATGTCTAATGTATAAATATGGGCTAAGTGCCTTGTGTTCCTCTTTTCGATGCTCAAATGATTAAATTAATTTATTTGTTTAATTAAGCTCAAGAGCAAAGGGGAACTAAATCCGATAAAGGGAAGGAAAAAGTGGTCGAATAGCTATCGGAATCGTTCGACAACACCCGAGGTAAGTTCTTGAGTAAAAGAGCTTAAATTATGATTTGATTAGATCATGTTTTAAGCAAACCAAAATCATGCTCTTTGTGTGTGGCTATTGAGCCGAAATTGCAAGAATGATAAGTGTCTTGTGTTTGAGTTTTGTTAACGAAAATGAAATACGAATGTGCCATGATTTACTGTTAAATGTGCATGGTTATTTGAATGATGTCCGGGCTAAGTCCCGAAGGCTTTCTGCTAAGTGACCATATCCGGACTAAGATCCGAAGGCATTTGTGCGAGATACTAATTCCGGGCTAAGCCCGAAGGCATTTGTGCCAGTTACTAAATCCGGGTTAAGTCCCGAAGGCAATTGTGCGAGTTACTATAACCGGGCTATGTCCCGAAGGCATTTGAACGAGTAGCTATATCCGGTTAAATTCCGAAGGTACGTGATTTGGGAATGAATGATCTTGCTATAAAAATTTCAGTAAATACTCTAGAAACATCCCAACATTGAGGTATGTTTCGTATGTGCTTGAATTTAGTTGAGCCCTTACAAATAAGTATTCGCTCAGTTGATAAACGAGCTACCGGCCTTTGGCTAAGTTGATCTTTTGTGTATGTACATAAGGGTTGGTAATGTGAAGCAAGTATGATATCGAAAATTTGTGCATATGAAATTATCTGTTTAGCTATATGAATGCTATACTTTTGCTGTGCTGGAATTCCTTGCTCAAAACTTACTAAGCATAAATTGCTTACTCCGTTTCTTTGATCCTCTGTTTTATAGATTTTGGTTCTCCAGCTATTGGACTCGGGATTTTGAAGTCGAAGTCGTCCACACTATCAAAGCCCCCCCTTTTGGTACAATTTTGGTTGAACTTCGAAATGGCATGTATAGGACTACCCGTTCGTTGTGGGTCATGGACCCTTTGGACTTGTATAATTTTGGATAGCCATGCGAAAATGGCTTATATATGTTTGAGTATAATGTTATAATCATTTGGTATGGATATGGTTATTGAGAGGTGTGGATATGCTTGACAAGGATTGGCCATGGGAATGGTTAATCACTATCATAAATTGTGCTATTTATGCAAAAAGGGCTAGTTGAATCATGGAAACTATGAAATAGGTAAAGCCTACCTTAAAGGCAGATGCTGATAGCAGCAGTGATGTAGATTTGGAAAATCACTAAAAATAGTAGGAATGGAATTAAATAGCGAATAAATTATGTAAACGAGCCTTGATGAATCTATTTTCATAGGAAAGTAACGAAACAATCATACGGACAGTATGTTAAGAGATATTCAGGTTCTTGTGAGACAGGGCCAGAACGGTTTCTGGATTTCCTGTTCCGACTTTGGAAATTCATTATAAATTAACCAGAGACAATTAGGAGTCAAGCCATATATGTATAGATTCCACTCTGAGTCTAGTTTCTATATAAACAAACGGCATTAGTATTGAAGCCCTGTACAGGGAGATATCCAAGTCGTAATGTGCAAAGGGCAGTGTAGTCGATCCCTGTAACATGGGAGAATTTGACTAATAAACTGTACTAATTGGCCAAACGAAAAGTTCTAGAAAAAAATATGTAGATGGGCGTATGAGTCTAGTTTCAGGGAAAATTTACGGAACTGGATTCCGAGTTTCTGAACTCAAGAAATGATTTTTAAAGCGACTAGTACGCAGATTGGCAGTGTCAGGGAAATTATTTTTAAAGTCTGTTAACACCTCGTGTTCGACTCCGGTGACGGTCTCGGGTTCGGGGTGTTACATTCATGTTGTACCCCTTTTGGTTTTGGAACTTCTCAAGGAGTAAGGGATTTTACATTGTTAGTGAAGCGACCAAAATCTTTCCCTTATCACTCGATCAAAGGTAGCTTTGTCTGTAGTCATTGTGCTCAACTGGGGTATGTTGGCTTGCATTCCTTAGTGTTGACTGAATGCTTCTTTCCCATACTTTTGGGTTTTGTGTTTTCTATAAGTTAGTATATGTTGTTTCAAGCCAGGTGTATAAGCAATCATAATTAATGGATTTCGCTGGTAATGTAGGTATTCGATAAGAAGCGTGTGATTAATCTTGGCCAACAGTTTAAGTGGGCTAAGCCACATTTGTTCAATCAAGGAAAGTATTAATGATAAGTTGGGTTTAGTATTTAGAGAGGTTCTTAAACCTATTGTTAACGTCTAATAGAATGCCTTGATTGAATGTAGGTTTCGAAACTCGTGGGCTATTCGCACATTTTCATAAACAATGTGTGTAAAACACTGCCTTAATCATAGATAGACAAAAGCCGAAATCAGTGTTCGTTGACACTAGACGGACGTGCGCTCGCTCGTGTGGTGGTCCAAATGCCTAAACATGGGAGTATAATCGTTGAGTCCACCCATGAGCGATTTCATGGGTCGAGGTCATTTTGGGCCACTTTTGGCTGAACTGAGCTATGTAGGCCCCACGAGCACGTAGGCCCCACATGGACAAACCACACGAACGTGTGGAGAATATTAAGCCAGGCTGTGTAATCCACACAGCGAAGGCCATTTCTGGACTATGTGGGCCATCGGACGTGTGGGCTTAGATGGGCAGCGATATAAGCCGTAGGCCTATTTTTACTGTTGGACTGTTAAGGTTACACGGGTTGCCCAACACTACTGTAGACCTACCATTAGGTCAGTAAGTTTATGTGACAGCCCAAAGTTGACCCTAGTCGGGAAGTGGTTTCGGGACCGCTAAACCGAGTCACCGAAATGTTTGAATGTGATACTTATTGTGTAGAATATGTAATTATGAATGTGTGAAAATTTCAAGCTTCAATTTGGTTGATTTCATGTGAATTTAGTCAATAGGACTTATGTGAGAAAATTCTAAAATGTGATAGGTCAATGTGTGAGGACCTATTAGTGCATGTGGACAAAGGGGGGGACTTGCATGTCAAATTCCCCCCCTAATGAGTAGTTGCCGGCCATGACAAAGAATGATGGGCAAAACATGTCATGAAACATGTTTTGTTAGTGGAAGAATAAAATAAGGAGTATGGGTAATAAAGAAATGGAAAACAAAAGAAAAAAAATGTGTGTGTGGTGTTTGTCCCCCATTGCCGTGAGCTAAAGAAGAGAAAGGGGGAATTTTGTTCATCCTTTTCTCATCTTCATGCTTGCCAAAAACTAGAAAGAAAAACAAAGAAAAATTTTCTCATCCTTTGGTTCATCCTTGGCCAAAAATTTTAAGGAGGAAAGAAGAAGAAAGGTGAAGAGATTCGGCCATGCATGTAGCTAGGCTAAGGTATGTTTGATGATGTTCCATGAGAGGCATGCATGTTTTAGTTGTTAGCTTGAGTTCTACCTAACCCATGGTCTAAATCTTGCTATGTGATGGAAATGGCACTTGACCATGGATGAATCATTCTTGGTTGATGTTTAATGTTGTGGTGATGAGGCATGAGGATGAGTTAAGATTCGGCCTAGGTGGAGGTTGTGTTAATGCCATTGCATGCAAAATATGAAGCTTGTTAATGATGCATGTGATGATGGCTTGATGATTCTTGAACCTCCTTTTTAGCATTTTTTTGTTGTGTGAGCACATATGTGCATTGGTTGCTAAATGGAGAAGAATCGGCTAGCAAGATGTGTGCTAAGGCCGAATGTAACTTTGCATGTTAATGAGCAATGCATGTGTTAAATTGATGAAAAGGGGGAGGATGCTTTACTAGTGTGTATATGTGTGTATTAAGTGTTGAAATCGACCCCAAAAATGGACATGCATATTCGGCCAAGGGGAAAGAAATTAGCTAATATGTAGTGTTGATGCATGATTTTTGCATGTATGAGACTTTAATGTCTAATGTATAAATATGGGCTAAGTGCCTTGTGTTCATCTTTTGATGCCTAAACGATGAAATCAATTTATTTGTTTGATTAAGCTCAAGAGCAAAGGGGAAATAAAACCGATAAAGGGAAGGAAAAAATGGTTGAATAGCTAGTGGAATCGTTCGACAACACCCGAGGTAAGTTCTTGAGTAAGAGAGCTTAAATTTCGATGTGATTAAATCATGCTCTATGTGTGGCTATTGAGCCGAATGTGCAAGGACAATATGTGCCTTGTGTTTGAGTTTCGTAAACGAAAATGAAATATGAATGTGCCATGAATTATTGTGAGATGTGCATGATTAATTGAATGCTGTCCGGGCTAAGTCCCGAAGGCTTTGTGCTAAGCGAATATATCCGGACTAAGATCCGAAGGCCTTTGTGCGAGATACTAAATCCGGGTTAAGTCCCGAAGGCATTCGTGCGAGTTATTAAAGCCGGGTTAAGTCCCGAAGGCATTCGTGCGAGTTGTTAAATCCGGGTTATGTCCCGAAGGCATTGTGTGAGTTACTAAATCCGGGCTATGTCCCGAAGGCATTTGAACGAGGAGCTATATCCGGTTAAATCCCGAAGGTACGTGATTTGGTAATGAATGAGCTTGCTGTAAAATTCCAGCGAATACTCGAAAAACATCCCAATATGGGGATATGTTACGTATGTGTTGAATTAAATCGAGCCCTTACAAATAAATGTTCGCTCAGTTGATAAACGAGCTATCGGCCTTCGGCTAAGTTAGTCTATTGTGTATGTGCATAAGGGTTGTTAATGTTGTGAAGCAAGTTTAATATCGATAAATTGCGTATTATGAAATATTCCGTTTAGCTAAATGTGTGATATTCTTTGTTTATGCTGGAATTCCTTGCTCAAACTTACTAAGCATAAATTGCTTACTCGTTATATTGCTCCTCTGTTTTATAGATTTTTGGTTCTCCAGCTATCGGACTCGGGATCTTGAAGCCGAAGTCACCCACACTATCAAAGGCTCTTTTGGGTACTATTTTGGTTGAATTTTGTTATGGCATGTATAGGACTACCCATTGTTGTCTTTCGAGTACTTTATGAAATGTATAAGTGTACAGCCATGCGAAAATGGCTTGTAGAAGTGGAGTATGGCATTAGACCATTCGTATTTATGAATGTATAGATGGTTTCATGATGTAACTATGTTGGAATGGAAGTGTTGAGCAAATGATCAGCCACTAGAATGGCTAAGTATGATCATGTGTGGGCTTATGTATGACAAGGCCCTAGTTGGTCCATGAAACCCCAAATTAGGTAAGGTTCACTTTGAAAACAGAAGCTGATAGCAGCAGTGGTGTGGATTGGAAAAATCACAAGAATTCGTAGGAGTGGAATTAAATAGTGAATAAATTATGTAATCGAACCTTGATGAATCTACTTTCATATGGAAGTAACGAAACAATTATAGGAACAGTACAGAAAGAGATATTCGGGTTCTTGTGGAACAGGGCCAGGACAGTTTCTGGATTCACTGTTCCGCCTTTGGAAATTCACTATAAATTGACCAGAGATAATTAGGGGTCATACCATATATGTATGGATTCCTCTCTGAGTCTAGTTTCCATAGAAACAAACGGCTTCAGTATTGAAGCTCTGTGCAGAGAGATATCCCAGTAGTAATGGGAAAAGGTCAGTGTAGTCGACCCCTGTAACATGGGAGAATTTGACTAATAAACTGTACTAATTGGCCCGACCAAAAATTCTAGAAAAAAATACATAGGTGGGGACATGAGTCTAGTTTCAGGGAAAAATCACAAAACTGATTTTCGAGTTGTGAAACTCAAGATATGATTTTTGAAGCGACTAGTACTCAGACTGGGCAGTGTCTGGAAAAATTTTTCAAAGCTTGTTGACATCTCGTGTCCGACTCCGGTGTCGGTCTCGGGTTCGGGGTGTTACATTTTATTGGTATCAGAGCTACGGTTTAGTCGATTCTAGGACTACCGTAATGTGTTGGGTCTAGCTATACATGCCATTTTATGTGATTACTTGATAGTGTGGTGATTTCCGACAATTGTAAATGTGTTTATAGTAATGGATCCCGATCGTGACCGAGAGGTAGCTGATGATCTTGAGAGTGTAGCCCCTGCTCCCGCACAAGGGACAGTGCCGGCAGACTCTCAACCTAATGCTAGTAATCTGAATGATGAACCTAGACAAGCATTCTATAGCGTGATGAATGATTGGTTTAACCAATACATTCGAACTAATATGGCTGTTCCACAACCTCCATTCCCGACAAATACTACCCCCGCACCTACAATACCACCGGTAACGGACCAAATAAGGTCAAATAAGTCCCCAGTTGACAGAATCTGAAAACATGGGGCTACTGAATTTAAGGCTATGGATAGCGATGATGCCAAGCAAGCTGAATTTTGGCTGGACAACACTATCCGGGTACTCGATGAGCTATCTTGTACACCCGATGAATGCCTAAAGTGTGCTATCTCCTTGCTACGTGATTCTGCCTACTATTGGTGGAGTACTCTGACTTCTATTGTGCCCCGAGAGCAAGTAACTTGGGAGTTTTTCCAAACTGAGTTTCGGAAAAAGTATATCAGTCAGAGATTTGTTGATCAAAAATGGAAGGAATTTCTTGAGCTTAAGCAAGGCTCCATGTCGGTTACTGATTACGAGCGAAAATTTGTTAGACTTAGCAAATACGCTCGGGAATGTGTTTCGTCCGAAGCTGTTATGTGTAAACGCTTCGAGGATGGGCTGAATGAAGATATAAAAATGTTCGTTGGCGTTCTTGAAATACAAGAGTTCGTGGTACTTGTTGAACGAGCTTGTAAAGCCGAAGAGCTTAGAAAAGAAAAGCAAAGAGTTGATGAGGGAACTGGAGAGTTTCGTAAAAGATCCTCGGGGAGGTCTCTTCAACAGACATCGAAGAGATTTGGAGATGATGCGGGCCAGTTTAGAGGCACTTCGGGCCTTTTTGGACGAGATCGTGATCGACCCCCTGTGGGTACACGAGGCACTTCGGTCGCCAGTGTTGGGAATGAACGTCGAGACAGGACGAAATGCCGATATTGCGGTAAATGGCATTCGGGGAGTTGTAGATTTCCTGACCGCTCCTGTTACAAATGCGGATCAGTGGACCACTTCATTAAAGATTGCCCGAGGTTGTCGGGGCAGAATGCAAATCAGAGTGGGAGACCGGGTGCCACCACTGCTCGAGGTAGATCATCTGGAAATATGGGCAATGCTGGTGGTGGTCAGAGAGGATCTAGAGATGATATAACCAGATCCGAAGCCCGTGCGCCTGCTAGAGCTTATGCTATACGTGCCCGCGAGGATGCTTCTTCGCCTGATGTTATTACCGGTACATTCACCCTCTTTGATACTAATGTAATTGCTTTGATTGACCCCGGTTCTACTCATTCTTACATATGTGAAACCTTAGCAACCAGTAAGACTTTACCTATTGAGTCTACTGAGTTCGTAATTCGGGTGTCAAATCCTTTGGGTCGTTACGTGCTTGTCGACAAAGTGTGTAAGAAATGTCCCCTGGAAATTCGAGGTTCCTGTTTCCCGGCGAACTTGATGCTCTTGCCGTTTGATGAATTTGATGTTATCCTTGGTTTGGATTGGTTGACCGTGCATGATGCGATTGTGAATTGCAAGAGCAAGACTATTGATTTGAGATGCGCAAATAACGAAGTAGTCCGAATTGAGTCTGCGGACTTAGAGGGGATGCCAGCTGTAATATCAGCAATGTTGGCACAGAAATATGTAAGAAAAGGGTGCGAAGCATACCTTGCGTATGTACTTGGTGACAAAGAATTAGAAAAGAAACCCGAATCTGTGCCGGTGGTTTGTGAATACCCGGATGTTTTTCCGGAAGAATTACCGGGTTTACCACCTGTTCGGGAGGTAGAGTTTGGTATTGAGCTTGTACCTGGGACTACGCCGATTTCGATAGCTCCGTATCGTATGGCACCAACTGAGTTAAAGGAGTTGAAAGCTCAGTTGCAAGAACTGACGGATAGAGGTTTCGCTCGACCAAGTTTCTCACCTTGGGGTGCACCAGTATTGTTCGTGAAAAAGAAGGACGGAACCATGAGGTTGTGCATTGACTATCGTCAGCTGAATAAAGTGACGATAAAGAACAAATATCCGTTGCCGTGCATCGATGATTTGTTCGACCACCTGAAGGGAGCCTCAGTGTTCTCAAAAATAGATTTGAGATCAGGCTATTATCAGTTGCGAATTCGAGATCCAGATATTCCCAAAACTGCCTTCAGAACGAGATATGGTCACTACGAATTCTTAGTGATGCCGTTTGGGCTCACTAATGCCCCTGCGGTATTTATGGATTTGATGAATCGGATCTTCAGACCGTATTTGGATCAGTTCGTAGTTGTGTTCATTGATGACATTTTGGTCTATTCAAGAGATGAGACCGAACATGCTGAGCATTTGAGGCTAGTGCTGCAAATTTTGCGGGATAAGCAGTTATATGCTAAGTTCAGTAAGTGTGAGTTCTGGTTAAGAGAGGTTAGCTTCTTGGGTCATGTGGTATCCGCGTCGGGTATTCGAGTTGACCCGAACAAAATTTCAGCCATACTTGACTGGAAACCTCCGAGAAATATTACTGAAGTTCGGAGCTTTTTGGGGCTCGCCGGTTATTACCGACGATTTGTGAAAGGTTTCTCGATGATAGCCACACCAATGACGAAGCTACTTCAAAAGGATGTTAAGTTCGAGTGGACGGAGAAATGTCAGAAAAGTTTCGACCAACTGAAAACTCATTTGACTGAAGCTCCAATTTTGGTGCAACCCGAATCAGGTAAAGAGTTTGTCATTTATAGTTATGCATCCCTACTTGGGTTGGGTTGCGTATTGATGCAAGAAGGTCGAGTCGTGGCCTATGCGTCGAGACAATTGAAGCCACACGAGAGGAATTATCCGACCCATGATCTCGAATTAGCTGCCATCGTGTTTGCTTTAAAAATATGGCGACATTATCTGTTTGGTGAGAAGTGCCATGTATTTTCGGATCACAAAAGTCTCAAATATTTGATGACTCAACGAGACTTGAATCTGCGACAAAGACGTTGGCTTGAGTTGTTGAAAGATTACGAGCTTGTCATTGATTACCACCCGGGAAAGGCTAACGTGGTTGCGGACGCCTTAAGCCGGAAGTTATTGTTTGCTTTACGAGCGATGAACGTGCATTTGTCTGTTCTACCAAACAGTGTGTTAGTAGCTGAATTAAAAGCTAAACCATTATTGACTCACCAAATTCGTGAAGCTCAGAAAGTCGATGATGAATTGGTTGCAAAACGGGCTAAGTGTTTTCCGAACGAGGAATCGGAGTTTCAAATTGATGATGATGATTGTTTGAGGTTTAGAAATCATTTGTGTGTTCCAAGGAATTCGGAACTCATTTCGATGATTCTGAACGAAGCCCATGGTAGCCAAATGTCATTTCACCCGGGGAGTACGAAAATGTACTACGATTTGAAACGTTGATTTTGGTGGCATGGTATGAAACGAGACATCTCCGACCTTGTTTCGAGATGTTTAATATGTCAACAAGTGAAAGAGGAACATCAAGTGCCTTCAAGATTACTTCAGCCGATCATGATACCCGAGTGGAAATGGGATCGAGTCACAATGGACTTCGTGTCCGGACTGCCATTGCCAACTAGTAAGAAGGATGCGATTTGGGTTGTTGTCGATAGACTGACTAAGTCGGCTCACTTTATCCCCGTGTGTATGGATTTTTCATTGGATAGACTAGCTGAATTGTACGTTTCTCAAATTGTGAGATTACACGGGGTACCTGTTTCTATCGTGTCGGATAGAGATCCGAGATTCACCTCACGATTTTGGAAGGAATTGCAAGAAGCTCTGGGTACCAAACTGCATTTTTGCACTGCTTTTCACCCCTAAACCGATGGTCAATCCGAGCGGATAATTCAGATACTTGAGGATATGTTGAGATGTTGCATCCTCGAGTTCAGTAGTTCCTAGGAACGGTATTTACCTTTGATTGAATTCGCTTACAACAATAGTTTTCAATCAAGTATTAAGATGGCACCTTACGAGGCTTTGTACGGTCGTAAATGCCGTACACCATTGTTTTGGACCGAGCTCGGTGAAAGTAAAATTTTCGGAGTTGATTTGATTAGAGATGCTGAACAGAAAGTAAAGGTAATCCGTGAAAGTCTGAAGGTAGCCACGGATCGTCAGAAATCGTACGCAGATTTGAAACGAAAAGACATCGAGCATCAGGTGGGAGACAAAGTGTTCCTTAAGGTTTCACCTTGGAAAAAGATACTCAGGTTCGGCCATAAGGGCAAGTTGAGCCCAAGATTCATTGGGCCGTACGAAATCTCCGAACGAGTTGGTCCGGTTGCGTATAGATTGATTTTGCCCCCGGAGCTTGAAAAGATTCATGACGTCTTTCATGTTTCGATGCTTCGACGCTATCGATCTGATCCATCGCACATAATTAGCCCATCGGAGGTTGAAATTCAAGTCGACATGAGCTATGAAGAAGAACCGATGCGTATCCTAGCTCGTGAAGTGAAGGAGTTGCGAAACAAAAGAGTTCCGCTAGTAAAGGTGTTATGGCTCAAACTCGGGATCGAGGAAGCTACTTGGGAGACCGAGAGCTCGATGAAAGAACGATACCCAAACCTATTTACCGGTAAGATTTTCGGGGACGAAAATTTCTTAAGTGGGGGAGAGTTGTGACAGCCCAAAGTTGACCCTAGTCGGGAAGTCGTTTCGGGACCGCTAAACCGAGTCACCGAAATGTTTGAATGTGATACTTATTGTGTAGAATATGTAATTATGAATGTGTGAAAATTTCAAGCTTCAATTTGGTTGATTTCATGTGAATTTAGTCAATAGGACTTATGTGAGAAAATTCTAAAATGTGATAGGTCAATGTGTGAGGACCTATTAGTGCATGTGGACAAAGGGGGGACTTGCATGTCAAATTCCCCCCCTAATGAGTAGTGGCCGGCCATGACAAAGAATGATGGGCAAAACATGTCATGAAACATGTTTTGTTAGTGGAAGAATAAAATAAGGAGTATGGGTAATAAAGAAATGGAAAACAAAAGAAAAAAAAATGTGTGTGTGGTGTTTGTCCCCCATTGCCGTGAGCTAAAGAAGAGAAAGGGGGAATTTTGTTCATCCTTTTCTCATCTTCATGCTTGCCAAAAACTAGAAAGAAAAACAAAGAAAAATTTTCTCATCCTTTGGTTCATCCTTGGCCAAAAATTTTAAGGAGGAAAGAAGAAGAAAGGTGAAGAGATTCGGCCATGCATGTAGCTAGGCTAAGGTATGTTTGATGATGTTCCATGAGAGGCATGCATGTTTTAGTTGTTAGCTTGAGTTCTACCTAACCCATGGTCTAAATCTTGCTATGTGATGGAAATGGCACTTGACCATGGATGAATCATTCTTGGTTGATGTTTAATGTTGTGGTGATGAGGCATGAGGATGAGTTAAGATTCGGCCTAGGTGGAGGTTGTGTTAATGCCATTGCATGCAAAATATGAAGCTTGTTAATGATGCATGTGATGATGGCTTGATGATTCTTGAACCTCCTTTTTAGCATTTTTTTGTTGTGTGAGCACATATGTGCATTGGTTGCTAAATGGAGAAGAATCGGCTAGCAAGATGTGTGCTAAGGCCGAATGTAACTTTGCATGTTAATGAGCAATGCATGTGTTAAATTGATGAAAAGGGGGAGGATGCTTTACTAGTGTGTATATGTGTGTATTAAGTGTTGAAATCGACCCCAAAAATGGACATGCATATTCGGCCAAGGGGAAAGAAATTAGCTAATATGTAGTGTTGATGCATGATTTTTGCATGTATGAGACTTTAATGTCTAATGTATAAATATGGGCTAAGTGCCTTGTGTTCATCTTTTGATGCCTAAACGATGAAATCAATTTATTTGTTTGATTAAGCTCAAGAGCAAAGGGGAAATAAAACCGATAAAGGGAAGGAAAAAATGGTTGAATAGCTAGTGGAATCGTTCGACAACACCCGAGGTAAGTTCTTGAGTAAGAGAGCTTAAATTTCGATGTGATTAAATCATGCTCTATGTGTGGCTATTGAGCCGAATGTGCAAGGACAATATGTGCCTTGTGTTTGAGTTTCGTAAACGAAAATGAAATATGAATGTGCCATGAATTATTGTGAGATGTGCATGATTAATTGAATGCTGTCCGGGCTAAGTCCCGAAGGCTTTGTGCTAAGCGAATATATCCGGACTAAGATCCGAAGGCCTTTGTGCGAGATACTAAATCCGGGTTAAGTCCCGAAGGCATTCGTGCGAGTTATTAAAGCCGGGTTAAGTCCCGAAGGCATTCGTGCGAGTTGTTAAATCCGGGTTATGTCCCGAAGGCATTGTGTGAGTTACTAAATCCGGGCTATGTCCCGAAGGCATTTGAACGAGGAGCTATATCCGGTTAAATCCCGAAGGTACGTGATTTGGTAATGAATGAGCTTGCTGTAAAATTCCAGCGAATACTCGAAAAACATCCCAATATGGGGATATGTTACGTATGTGTTGAATTAAATCGAGCCCTTACAAATAAATGTTCGCTCAGTTGATAAACGAGCTATCGGCCTTCGGCTAAGTTAGTCTATTGTGTATGTGCATAAGGGTTGTTAATGTTGTGAAGCAAGTTTAATATCGATAAATTGCGTATTATGAAATATTCCGTTTAGCTAAATGTGTGATATTCTTTGTTTATGCTGGAATTCCTTGCTCAAACTTACTAAGCATAAATTGCTTACTCGTTATATTGCTCCTCTGTTTTATAGATTTTTGGTTCTCCAGCTATCGGACTCGGGATCTTGAAGCCGAAGTCACCCACACTATCAAAGGCTCTTTTGGGTACTATTTTGGTTGAATTTTGTTATGGCATGTATAGGACTACCCATTGTTGTCTTTCGAGTACTTTATGAAATGTATAAGTGTACAGCCATGCGAAAATGGCTTGTAGAAGTGGAGTATGGCATTAGACCATTCGTATTTATGAATGTATAGATGGTTTCATGATGTAACTATGTTGGAATGGAAGTGTTGAGCAAATGATCAGCCACTAGAATGGCTAAGTATGATCATGTGTGGGCTTATGTATGACAAGGCCCTAGTTGGTCCATGAAACCCCAAATTAGGTAAGGTTCACTTTGAAAACAGAAGCTGATAGCAGCAGTGGTGTGGATTGGAAAAATCACAAGAATTCGTAGGAATGGAATTAAATAGTGAATAAATTATGTAATCGAACCTTGATGAATCTACTTTCATATGGAAGTAACGAAACAATTATAGGAACAGTACAGAAAGAGATATTCGGGTTCTTGTGGAACAGGGCCAGGACAGTTTCTGGATTCACTGTTCCGCCTTTGGAAATTCACTATAAATTGACCAGAGATAATTAGGGGTCATACCATATATGTATGGATTCCTCTCTGAGTCTAGTTTCCATAGAAACAAACGGCATCAGTATTGAAGCTCTGTGCAGAGAGATATCCCAGTCGTAATGGGAAAAGGTCAGTGTAGTCGACCCCTGTAACATGGGAGAATTTGACTAATAAACTGTACTAATTGGCCCGACCAAAAATTCTATAAAAAAATACATAGGTGGGGACATGAGTCTAGTTTCAGGGAAAAATCACAAAACTGATTTTCGAGTTGTGAAACTCAAGATATGATTTTTGAAGCGACTAGTACTCAGACTGGGCAGTGTCTGGAAAAATTTTTCAAAGCTTGTTGACATCTCGTGTCCGACTCCGGTGTCGGTCTCGGGTTCGGGGTGTTACAGTTTACCTAGACCCCCTCATTGATAAAATGACTGAAATGCCCCTACATGGTAAAATGACTGATATGCCCCTATGAGATGTATGACTATGTTTGAGCATGCCATTTTATATATACTGATCACACGTATGACATTATGACATGATATATGACATATTGCATGGAGATAGGTTTATTATGATTGGAGGAAGTGTACTGTACTGGCAGCTCTGCTGCAAATACTATTTAATGCTGCAACCGGTACTATCTGGAGTGTAGGGATGGGTGGGTTGATTTTATCCCCATATGAAGTGTAGAGGCTGGTTGGGTAGGATCTATTGATTGCATACCTAAACAATATTGTCACTGAGATGGGCTCAGGCCCACATTGATACTGATACTGTAATGGGCTAAGGCCCCAACTGAAACTGAACCTAATTGAGTGATTTCGTGATAGGTTTTAAATATTTATAATTAATCATTCTTGACACTAACTGTTATCGTGATGTAGGCAAGTGTACCTATCGAATAGTAGTATAGTTTTAGCAAGACCAAATTGTCGAACCCAAAGGAACTAAAAGTACTAGTAATGACTGTCTTTTTATTATCTAGCTTAAGAATAAAGAGGTTTTTGTTTTAACTAACTAATTATCTAAACTAAGAATTCACAGAGAACAGATTTGGTAAATTGCTTTTGGGAAAATCAATTGAATTAAGACAATACCAAAGGAAAAATCCACCTAGACTGTACTTGTTATTCTGGCTCCGAATCGGACGATTTATTCATTTAACTTATTCCATAGAGATCCCTAAGTTGTGTTATTATCCCTATTCAAGACTAATAACGTCTAATCCCTAGATTGAACAATTGAGACATTTCTCTAATTAACACCCTAGGGTTGCATTAACTTGATCTATGGATCCCCTTATTAGGTTTCACCCTAATTCGGAAAAATCTTGTCACCTTATGTCTAGGCGCGCAAACAACTCCCCTTAATTATGACAAATGTACTCTTACACAGGGTCTATTCCTCCTCTGAATAAGAGCTTATCTTGGATCAATATCCTGGGATATCAAAACAAGAATTAAGAACACATAATTAAGAACAAGTTAAATATTTATCCTAAAATTCAGAAAATAATAACAGGATTCGTCTTAGGTTTAATTCCCCTTAGGTATTTAGGGTTTTAGTTCATAACTAAATAAGAAAACATCTCAGAATAATAAAGAATACAAAACATAAAGAAAATCCAAAACTCCTGAAGTGGAAATTGAGGAGAGATCTTCAGTCTTGATGGTGAATCTAGTTTCTAAGATGGATCAATCGGCTTCTTTGGAGTAATCCCTTACTCCTTATCCTCTTTCTTTTTTCTTCCTCCTCTAAGGTGTATTTATAGGCTTTGGAATGCCTAAGAGCCCTCAAAATTAGCCATTTCTGAATTGGAGTCAACTTGGGTTCGGTAGGGAGACGCCCTTGTGACACGCCCATGTGCGATTACTTCAGGCCGTGCTCGAGCCTGCCAAATTGACACAGTCGTGTGTTCTGCTCGTATGAGGAGGTCTAGGCCGTGTTGATTTCGTACTTTGGCCCATTTTCTCTATTTTTGGCCCGTTTATCGTTCCTTTCGCTCTCCTATGCTCTCCTAAGTATAAAACATGAAATTAAAGCATTAGGAGCATCGAATTCACCAATTCTAATGAAAAATCATCCATAAAATGCATTAAACATGGGTAAAAATATGTATAAATTACGGTTTATCAAAACCATTACTGAATTGGGCTTAGGCCCAAACTGTTTATGCTTTCTGATTGGTTATTTAGTATGGGATTGCACACTGAGTTTTCATAACTCACCCAATCTGTTTATCTATACAGGTAATCCCCAGGCTTAGACGAGTCGGAGCTGCGAGGGACTTGAAGGTGGCCACACAACTGTACGAACTTTCTTATTGGGTTTTAAATTATGAATAGTTTTATTTTGGGTGTTTTAAATATAATAAGGCCTCTATAATTTCTAATCTTTAATTTTGGGGTTTTATTTATTTTGATTTATATCTGGTAGTATTAGGATGCGGGTTTTTCAAAAAATAAACATTTTTCAAATCACCACGTTTACACAACATGTTTTTAGAAGTTCCACAAGAAATAATATTTTAAAATAAATAACAAATTCAATATGGTTAACTTTTTGTCAAACGACTTAAGCTTTAAAACTAAACAGGATATCCTTAAATTTTCGCTAAGATCACAAAGAGGTAAAATATAGAATGGGTTTTTCAATGAAGTTATGCTTTGTGATAAAAACTGCAATGTGAAATCGCCAGATTCGGCCGTAACATCTGGGCTGGGTTTGGGGTGTTATAAGAGAGATGATTAAATAAGTTAATTTTGATTATATTTAGATTAAGAAAGGTGAAATACGAACTTAGATCGAGGGAAGAACAAAGTTACGGAATAGTTGACTTGTTTCACCGTTTTAGCATCTGAGGTAAGTTCGTATGTTAAAAGCATTGTTATAATTCTGTTTTAAATGCTTTGATATTGCATAAACTGTGACTACGTGACTACGAACACATTCCACAATGATTCGATGATGATTCGGCATTTGAAATCCTGGTTGAACCTTAGGAATAGATTTGGATACTAGTGACATGTCATTAGGGATTATTGTGATTATGTGATCCGGGTGCTAGTCTTGTACGTCCTACCGGTGGTTGAGTATACTGGCATGTGTTGCAGATACTTGACAGCTTGTGTGAGCAGCACCCTATAGCTACATCTTGACTGATAGCTTGTGTAAGCAGGCCTGTTGATAGCTCTAGTGTGAGTAGTATATGCGATACATTGAGTTGGCTTCGGGCCATGATATTGGAACTTAGTGTGCAAGGTTCCTAAGTACCTGATAGTATTTTGAATGGTTTAACGGGTAAATGAAAGATGGGATTATGTATAAGATTGATACGTGATGGTACAGGTATGTACATGAACTGTATAAGCTTAAATTGAATAAGTTGTGAAGTTCATATATAAGATTATGATTAAAAATGTGAAAGGTTTATTAGTTAAATGAATTATATGTTGATATGTTCAAATTGATGAATTGTATATTCATCTTAAGATTGAGGTTATTTCATATGAGCTTACTAAGCTATAAAGCTTACTTTGTTTATTATTTTTCATGTTTTATAGTGACTTCAAAGCTAGCTCAGATTCGAGGATCGTCGAAGACTTCTTCGCACTATTCTACTATCACTTTGATACTTTTTGTGCTTATGTCTTGAGTATATGGCATGTATAGGGATTTTGGTCATTTATGTCATTTCGGTATATTTGGTAATATGTTGTGCCATTTGAAATTGTAAATGTGTATAGGGATTTTGGTCATTTATGTCATTTTGGTATATTTGGCTTGTAAATGTGTATGTTTTGGTTTGTATATATAGCCATGTAAGTTGGTTTACATGGATGATTTTGATGATGTATATATATATGTGCAAGTGGCCTTTGATGTGTGGTTTATAATTGTCTTGTGAATAGCTTATTGAGATTTAGTAATGAAGGTGATAATGGATAGATATTAAGGATATATTAGCATGTTATGTATAGGCAAAATATTGCATGTGATAAGTGAATTATTTAGATGGTTTGGGTTGTGATTTTGGCATGTATTTCAAAATGGTCAATTGGTGTTTATAAGCTTTGTGGTTGATGATAATGAAATAGCATGATTTTCGACTTGTATATGGTTGGCTTGAATGAATATTTATGCCTTGTGTTGGTGCCAAATGATGTGGTGTAGGTACATGCAAGTTTGGGTGGCAAAATGGCTTGGTAAATAGCCTATTTTTTTCCACACGAGCGTGTGTCTCAGCCGTGTGTGACAAACAATTATTTTACAGTTATGTTATATGGTCGTGTGTCCCTTGGTGTTGAAATTAAAACCAAGTCAGTATGCTCCACACGGCCTCACACACGGGCATGTGACTTGGCCGTGTAGCATAAGTCAGTATACATTACAGGTTTGGCATGGCCTAGCACACGACTGGTACACGGGCGTGTATGGCCATTTTTAGGGCACACGAGCTAGCCACACGAGTGTGTGTGTTGGTTGTGTGACCCAAGTTAGAGAGTTACACAGGGTCGGACACGGGCTGGGACACGACCATGTGCTCTCATTTCGAATATCCACACGGCCTGTGCCAAGTGTTCTATGAGTTTTCAAAGTTGTCGATTTAGTCCCGAACCAATTCTAAAACATGTTTTGGGCTTCGAAGGCTTGTATTGGTGACATATTGATTGAGATTGAATGTTAATTGCATGAAATGTGAAAATGTATGAAATGTGAATGTTTAATTGTTTTTAAGTCCAGTAACCCTATTCTAGCATTGAATACGGGTGAGGGGTGTTACATTTATTGGTATTAGAGCTATGGTTAGTTGATTCTCAGACTAACGTAGCATGTGTGAGAGTCTAGCTATACATGCCATATATAACCTATGATTGTGTGATGACTCTTGACAATTTAAAATGTGTTTTCGTATAGTAAATGGATCCCGATCGAGCAATAGTTGACGATGTTGAGAGTAATATGCCACCTCCTGCTCAAGGGGCAGCGCCGTCTGAATCTAGAAATGTATCGAGTAGTCATGGAAGAGAGGCTAAAGAAGGCTTTTTCCAAATGATGAATGAATGGTTCATGCATTTTTTCCGAAAAAATCTGGCTGCTTAAAAACCTCCACCCCCACCCCCACTTAATCCTCAACCTGTTCTTATAGCTCCTCAAGTTGTGGAACTTCAACGACTGAATAAACCACCAGTAGATAAAATTTGAAAACATGAAGCTAAAGAGTTCAGAGCTACCGTTAATGATGATCCCAAGAAAGTTGAATTTTGGCTTGAAAATACTATTTGGGTATTTGATTAATTGTCTTGTATGCCAGCATAGTGTTTAAAGTGTGCCATTTCATTACTGAGAGATACGACGTATCAATGGTGGAATACTTTAGTGTCTGTGGTACCGAGAGAAAGAGTTACCTGGGAATTCTTCCAGACTGAGCTCCAGAAGAAATACATATGTCTAAGATTTCTTGATCAAAAGCATAAAGAGTTTCTAGAATTGAAACAGGGTCAAATGACTGTGATCGAGTATGAAAGAGAATTTGTACGGTTGAGCAAGTATGCTTGGGAGTATGTTTCCACTAAAGAAATCATGTGCAAGCTGTTCGTTGATGGGTTGAACAAGGACATTAAACTTCTAGTCGAAATTCTAGAATTGAAAGAATTTCTTATCCCGATTGATAGAGCTTGCAAAGTCGAGGAGCTTAGCAAAGAAAAGAGAAAAGTAGATCCAGAGGCTAGAGACTTGAGAAAAAGATTGATGAGTAAGCCATATCAATCTTCGTCAAAGAAATTCAAAGATTCGTTCACTCGTCCAAATGTTTCAATTGGGCATTCGAGTAGATATCGTGGAAAACAATACTCAAGTGCTAAAGCTCAAGCTATATCAATATCAAGTGTTGGTAGTGTGAGAAACTATAGACCTGAATGTCAATAATGTGGAAGACGTCATCCTGGTTAATTTAGAATGAATAATCGGGCTTGTTTTAAATGTGGTTCGCAAGATCATTTCATACTGAGTTGCCAAGAACTAGTAGAGAAAGATAATATTCAAAATGCAAGACTGAGTAACACAACCACTAGAGGGAGGCAACCAACAAATGTGGGAAATACAAGTGGTAATCACGGTACTACAAGAGATTCTACAGTGAGATTTGAGGCTAGAGCACCTGCTAGAGATTATGCTATTCACGCTCACGAAGATGCTTCATCACTTGATGTTATCACTGGTACATTTTCTCTTTATGACAATGATGTGATCGCATTGATTGATCCTAGATCAACTCATTCGTATATATCTATGAAATTAGTGTTTAGTAAGAATTTGTCTGCTGAGTCTACTGAGTTAGTGATTAAATTATCAAACCCCTTATACAAGTATGTGCTAGTTGATAAAGTTTGCAAGAACTACCCTTTAATGAATCGGTGTTACTATTTTTCGACTAATTTTATGCTACTACCTTTTGATGAATTCGATGTAATTTTGGGTATAGATTGGTTGACGTTACATGATGCCATTGTAAATTGTAGATAAAGGATTATTGAATTGAAATGTTAGAATAATGAAACTCTTCAAATTGAATCAGATGAATCAAATGAAACGCCTGCTGTGATTTCGTCTATGTCAGCTCAGAGATGTGTGAGAAAAGGGTGCAAAGCTTATATTGCTTATGTTTTAGATACAAAAGTGTCTGAATCAAAGATTGACTCAGTGTCGATAGTCTATGAGTTTCCAAATGATTTTACAGAAGAGTTATCGTGGTTACCACCAATCAGAGTGGTTGAATTTGCTATTGAGTTATTATCGGTAACTTCACCAATATCTATAGCTCCATATAGAATGGCTCCAATAGAATTGAAAGAGTTGAAAACTCAGTTGCAAGAGTTAACAGATAGAGGTTTTGCACGACCTATTTTTTCGCCATGGGGTGCGCCAGTATTGTTTGTAAAGAAGAAAGACGAGTCAATGAGAATGTATATTGAATACCGACAGCTCAACAAGGTTACAATAAAGAAGAAGTATCCGTTGCTAAGAATAAATGATTTATTTAATCAATTGAAACGCACAACAGTGTTTTCAAATATTGATTTGCGGTTTAGTTATTATCAGTTGTGAGTTAAAGATTCGGATGTGCCAAAAAATGCTTTCAGAACAAGGTACGGACATTATGAATTCCTTGTTATGCCCTTTGGATTAACTAATGCTTCTACAGTTTTTATGGATTTGATGAACCAAATTTTCAGACCATATTTAGACAGATTCATTGTTGTGTTCATTTACAACATTCTGATCTATTAACATGATGAGTCTGAGCATGTTGATCATTTAAAAATTGTGCTACAAACTTTGAGAGATAAGCAACTGCTCACTAAATTCAGTAAATGTGAATTTTGGCTTCGAGAAGTCAAATTTTGGGGGCATATTGTTTCAGTGGAAGGTATAAGAGTTGATCCAAGAAAGGACTCAGCAGTTGTTGATTGGAAACCACTGAGAAACATATCCAAAGTTAGAAGTTTTCTAGGGTTAGCTGGTTATTATCGATGTTTTGTTAAAGGGTTCTCAGTGATTGCTACACCTATGACCAGATTGCTACAAATAGATGTGAAGTTTGAGTGGTTCGAGAAATGCCAATAGAGTTTTGATCAATTGAAAGTATTGTTAACTGAGACACCAGTGTTAGTTCAACCTAAGTCGGTAAAGAATTCATAATTTATTGCGACGTATCATTGAATGGTTTGGGTTATGTTTTGATGCAATAAGGAAAAGTCGTAGCATATGCCTCCAGATAGCTAAAACCACATGAAAAGAACTATCTGACACATGATTTAGAATTGGTCACTATTGTTTTCACATTGAAAATTTGGTGACATCATTTGCACGGAGAAAAGTGTCATATCTTTACCGATTAGAAGAGTTTGAAATATATAATGACTCAGAAAGATTTGAATTTGCGACAACGAAGATGGCTCGAGCTATTGAAAGGTTATGAGTTAGTAATTGATTATCATCAAGGAAAAGAAAATGTAGTCGCAGATGCTTTGAGTAGATAATCTCTATTTTCTTTAAGAGTGATGAATACAAGACTGACTTTTTCCGATGATGGTTCGGTTCTGGCAGAGTTAAAAGCTAAACTAGGTTTTCTTCAACAAATTTGTGAAGCTCAAAAGTGTGATACCGAGTGACACTAAAAGAGTGCAATGTGAGCCGAATAGTGATTCGGACTATCAGATCAGAGCTGATGATTGCTTAATGTTCTGAAACAGAATTTGTAAACCAGAGAATTCTAAACTCATTCAGAAAATTTTACACGAAGCACATTGTGGTTGTTTATCTATTCACCCAGGGAGTACCAAAATGTACAATGATTTGAAACAATTGTACTGGTGGTCAAGTATGAAATGAGACATTTTCGAATTCGTATCGAGATGTTTAGTATGTTAGCAAGTCAAAGCCAAACAACAAGTACCTTCAGGATTGCTACAGCCTGTAACGATACCAGAATGGAAATGGGATAGAGTTACGATGGATTTTGTATCGAGTTTGCCCCTATCTTCGGAAGAGAAAGATGCTATCTGGGTTGTCGTTGATCGACTGACGAAGTCAGCACATTTCATTTTGGTATGTACAAACTATTCACTTGATAAATTGGCTGAATTGTACATATCTGAGATTGTTAGATTGCACGGGGTGCTAGTTTCGATTATTTTAGATAGAGATCTGAGGTTTACATCACGATTTTGTAAGAAACTACAAGAAGTTCTTGGTAGGAGGTTGAATTTTAGTACAGCTTTTCATCCACAAACCGATGGTCAGTCTGAGAGAGTAATACAGATTGTCGAAGATATGGTTCGTTGTTGCGTGTTAGAGTTGGAAGGTAATTAGGAGAAATATTTGTCGTTAGTTGAATTTACATATAACAACAGTTTTCAATCGAACATAATGATGGCATCGTACAAAGCTTTGTATGGTCACAAATGTCAAACTCCATTGTACTGGATTGAGCTGGGTGAGAAAAAGATTCATGGGGTTGATTTAATCTGAGAGACAAAAGAAAAAGTGAAAGTAATTTGCGAAAGTTTGAAAACAGCTTTAGATCGACAGAAATCGTATGCGGATTTGAAACGAAAAGACATTGAATTTTAGATCGGTGATTAAGTTTTTCTGAAAATATCTCCGTGGAAGAAAATACTTAGATTTGGTCGCAAAGGTAAATTGAGTCCACGTTTTATCAGGCCATATGAGATCATTGAAGGAATAGGTCTAGTGGCATATCAGTTATGTAACACCCCTTACCCGTATCCAAGGGCAGAACAGAGTACGAGTCATTACCAGACTTAACAATACACATAGACGAAAACGGGGCCATAAAATTTCATCTAATTCAAAACTTTTCGAACACATGCATAACAAAGAAAGCTAACTATATCATCACATCAAAACATAGGACATGGCACGATTAATTAAACTTATAAATCATAATGGATAAGGACCACATCTCATGATCATATACGATAACTCAATGCAGACTGATACGTAAGGTCAAAATCATAATAAAAATACATATCACAAACCAACTTCCTATACATGCCACTCACTTGATATTTCTAATATTTGAATTAATTTTCCCAAAAATGATAGTTTCATAGTGTGATTTTGCCTCCGACGATCTCCAACCCCGAGCCGACCTGCCAATACTAAAGAAATGGAGAGGATGGGTAAGCTTTACGCTTAGTAAGTTCATATGAAAATAATAAGCAATTACTACCATGCTTTTCAAGATAAAACACTATAATTGTACAATTACACATATTCAAGTTAAGATGTGTTATCGAGTTATAGTTACTAAATCATTCATATCTGAAGCTAAAAAACTCCAAATTTAGTTTTGTTAATTTTTCTTGAAACTAGATTCATATATATTTCTCCCATAAAATTTCCAGAATTTTTCGTTTAGCCAATTAGTACAGTTTATTAGTTAAATTCTCCCCTATTTCAGAGTATGACTACTCTGACCTCTGTGCACTACGAACCAAATTTATCCCTGTACAGAATTCCAACGACCATGCAGTTTGTTTCTATTAAAATAGACTCAATAAGGAATCCATCCATGTAAGGTATGACTCATAATATTTTTTTTTACAATTTATGGTGAATTTCAAAAGTCAGAACAGGGAATCTCGAATTCATTCAGACCCTGCTTCACAAGAATTCAAATATCACACAATATAGAATTCTTTTGCTTCCCCTGTTTCTTTCATGTGAATATAGACTCATTAAAATTTATTTCTATAATTTTTTTTAAAATTTAATTCAACTTACGCAATTTTTGGTGAATTTTCAAAGTCATGCACTGCTGCTGTCTAATGCTGTTTTACTAAAAAAGTTCACTTTTACACAATTTTACTTAATCCATTCCATTTTACCGAGGTTCGCTCAAATATTGAGCATATTACTCATAAATTCAAATAAACATATACTTGCACTTGTTCATCACATAATCACTTTCACATGTATTTTCAATTAATCGATTTCCCGTTGAACTCATCAGAATAATAACAGATACACAATTGCCTGCACATTTTCCCATTTCCACACTTGTAGCCGAAGCTATCTGGTACGCATAGTAGCCTGCACTTAGTACTACACATGCGACCAATAGCCTGGTACACGTAGTAGCCTAGACTTAGTACTACACACATGACCTCACCATCTAATACACATACTAGCCTGCACTTAGTACTACACACGTGATCACAGTTTTCGGGTACGCATAGTAGCCTGCACTTAGTACTACACATGCGACCTCATAATAGATCATTTGTATCGTTTCTATTCCGAAGGTTCAATCAGGAAATTCCTCACTTTTCAACATTTTACTAAATTGTTTGTAATCAATTTAAATTCATAATTTACATCAAATAACCATTTGATAGGCAGCCACATTTCATATGATATCAAAATATAATAACATAAAAAGAATCGATAGATTATTTATGTACGAATTTACTTGAAGTGTCGATCTCACTATCAATAGTACCAATTGTCCATTCATAGTATAATAAGACACAACTCAAATATCAAATCAGCTTTTAAGAATTTACATAACATATATCACATATTTCATATATCACTTGTCATGTATCTTCATTTTCTTGCATTTCATGTAACATTCTTTCATGTCATATTTCCACATCATAAACACCATTCCATCAACTTTTCCAATATATTAAATCATAAAATATATGCATTAATAGTAAGAAATATAATTCAAACATAACATTGCATTATTATTATCATACGAACTTACCTCGATCCAGAAACATCAATTTACCATTTTAGTCCATAACCTTGTATTTTCCCGATTTAAGCCCGAATCTCGATTTCCTTCATCTGTAATATCATATTTAGCCTAATAATTAGTCACACTATTCATACGGGTCAAAAAATCATATTTTTAAAAATTATCATTTTGACCCCTAAACTTTTACATATTTGCACTTTTGCCCCAAGGTTTGGAAATTAAACTTCATCCTATTTTCTTATGTTTTATGACATGCTGATCATTTTTCCCTTCTATGGCAACATCAAATTCTCACTCTAACATGTACTTATGACCATTAGGTATTTTTACCGATTAAGCCCTTTTGCTCGTTTTCACTTAAAACCGAGTAGCACAAGTTGTCTAACATAATTTAAAACCTCATATTCTATCAGAAGACACCAAAATACACAAATTTCACCTATGAGTATTTTTCCAAATATGAACCTTAGGTTGAATTATTGCTAGCATAAACTAAATCAAGTTACGGAGACTCAAAAAATGTAAAAAATCATTAAAAACGAGGCTAGAACGGACTTACAATCAAGCATGGAAGCTTGGAAACCCTAGCCATGGATTCTCCCTTGGTATACACGTCCATGGTGAAGAAGATGAGCAAAATTGGCTTTTAATTTTGTATTTTAATTCATTTTACCCCTAAATCACCAAAATGCCCTTACTACTAAACTTTCCAAAAATTTCATTCATGTCCAATATTTGTCCATAAACTTTGAAATTGGTAAAATTGCTATTTAAGACTTCCTAATTAATATTTCAAAGCAATTTCATACTAGTAACTTCTAGAATGAAAGTTTTGCAACTTATTCAATTTAGTCCCTAACTTCAATTTAAGCACTTTATGCATAGAATATCTTCACGAAATTTTCACACAATCATGTAATCATATCATAGACCTCAAAATAGTCATAAAATAATTATTTTTATCTCAGATTTTTGGTCACGAAACCACTATTTCGATTAGGCCCTAATTCTGGATATTACAAGTTAGCTTTACCGACTGAGTTAGAGAAAATTCCATAATGTGTTTCACATATCGATGTTCCATCGATATAGATCAAATCCATCACATGTAATTTCTCCAGCAAAGATTTAAATTCAATCTAATATGACGTACAATGAAGAACCGATCAAAATTCTAGCTTGAGAGATTAAAGAATTGAGAAATAAACGAATAGCTTTGGTGATGGTTTTTTGGAAACAAGACGGTGTTGAAGAGGCCACCTAGGAACCCGAAGAAGCTATGAGAAAACAGCACCCTAACCTTTTTGCTGGTAAGATTTTCGGGGACGAAAATCCCTAAGGGGGAGAGTTGTAATAGCCTATTTTTAGTCAAATCAGAACAATGGTTTCAGGACCACAAATTTGAAGTCAAAATATATATTTTATTATTATTTTAATGTTCACAGCATGATTGAATGTTTGTGTGAAAGTTTTGTTTAGAAATTTTATCATTTGACTAGTCAATTTGATAAAAAGGACTAAATCGCGTAAAGTGCAAAAGTGTTGTTCCATTAGTTAAAGGTATTCAATAGCTATAGAACCATAAATTTAAGGTCCTTATGTTTTATTTATTACATTAATAAAGGTAATGGACAAATATGGACATCATTAATGTGACTAAGTAACGTTATATAAGTAATTTAATTAGTAAATAAATAAAATAGGTAAAACAAAATCAAATTATTTCATTCATCATCTTCTAGCCGAAATTATGGGGCAAAGAAACACCATTTTTAAGCTTTTAAATTTTTCCAAGCTTGGATAGCTAATTAAGGTACAGTTTTTGTCCTGTTTGTAATGATTTCTTTGTTTTTGAGGTCGTTGCAACTAGGTCTAGTTAGCCCAAAGACTATTTTGCAAAACTGTTAAAGATTTTGAATGATGCCATTCATGAATACATGTGTGTTTTGGTGTTTGATGATATATTATGAATGTTGGTGGTGAATTATACAAGTTTTATAAAGTGATTTTAAGTGAAAATGCAAATTAGGGATTAAATTGTGAAATGTCAAAACTTTGTGGTTAAAATATGAAATAGATGGACTGTTAGGGGCATAATAGTAAGTTATCTTACATACGTTGTGGTTGAATTGCATTAATTTGTATTTTTATGAAATATGGCCTAAATTGTAAAAGATGTGAAATACTAAGGGCAATTGTGTAAAAATGCCTTCAAGTGAATTTTGGACTAAATTGAATAGAGAGATGATTAAATAAGTTAATTTTGATTACATTTAGATCAAGAAAGGTGAAATATGGACTTAGATTGGGGAAAGAACAAAGTTACGAAATAGTTGACTCGTTTCGGCGTTTTAGAATCCAATGTGAGTTTGTATGTTAAAAGCATTATTATAATTATGTTTTAAATGCTTTGATATTGTGTAAACTGTGAATACAAGACTAAGAACACAGTCAAAAATTATTCAACGATGACTCGGCATTTGAAATCCCGGTTGAACCTTAGGAATATATTTGGATACTAGTGACATGTCATTAGGGATTATTGGGATTATGTGATCCGGGTGCTGGTCCTGTGTGTTGTGAATACTTGACAGCTTGTATGAGCAACACCGTGTAGCTACGTCTTGATTGATAGCTTGTGTGAGTAGGCCTGTTGATAGCTCTAGTGTGAGCAGTATATGTGATACATTGAGTTGGCTTCAGGCCATGATATTGGCACTTCGAGTTCGACATACATTGAGTTGGCTTCGAGCCATGATATTGGCACTTCGGGTGCGAGATACATTGAGTTGGCTTCAGGCCATGATGTTTGCACTTATTGTGTGAGTGAACGAATCGATTATATGCAAATTTGATATGTGGCAAACAGTCCTACCACGACTTCAATTTTTTTCGAATGATGGCTCACAACAAGGTAGATAGCATATGATTGACCACCTCCGTTTAGCCATCCGTTTGGGGGTGACAAGTGAATGAAAATAGCAACTTGGTCCTGAGCTTCCCCCACAATGATCTCCAAAAATGGCTTAAAAACTTTGCATCTTGATCAGACACGATTGTCCTTGGGATGCCATGTAGTCAAACAATTTCCCTAAAAAAAAGATTAGCAATATGAACAGCATCATTAGTTTTTGTACATGCTATAAAATGAGACATTTTTAAAAATCGATCAACAAGAACATAAATAGAGTCCTTCCCTATCTTTGTTCTAGGTAATCCAAAGACAAAGTCAATGGATATGTCCATCCAAGGCATTTCGGGTATAGGAAGTAGCGTGTACAGCCCATATGGTTTAATCTTTGATTTGGTCCTTTTGCACATCAAACAACAATCACAAACGCGTTCGACATCCCTTTTCATCCTAAGCCAATAAAAATTCTCTTGGAGCATTGCCAACGTCTTTCCCACGCCAAAGAGGCCTATGAGGCCCCCGCTATGCGCCTCGTTAACTAGGAAGTCCTAAATGGAACTTTGCAAAATGCATAAGTTACCTTCCCTAAAGAGGAAGCCTTCATACCTATAAAACCTGTCAATAGCCACATTTTTACAAGCAGCAAACATTTCACCAAAGTCATCATCAGAAGCATATAAGTCTCTCAAGAATATAAAACCAAGCAATTTAGAGTCTAAACATGACAAAAGTGTATACCTTCTCGAAAGTGCATCAGTCACTATATTATCTTTACCTTTTTATATTTGATGACATAGGGAAATGATTCTACGTATTCTACCCATTGGGCATGTCGTTTGTTCAACTTGTGCTGGCCTTTGATGTGCTCTAATGCTTCATGATCAGAGTGAATCACGAACTTCTTCAACCACAAATAATGTTGCCAAGTCTCGAGAGCTCGAATAAGAGCATACATCTCTTTGTCGTAGATGGGGTAGTTTAGCGTGGCTCTATTCAACTTTTCACTACATTAAGCGATAGGCCTTCTGTCTTGGGTAAACACAACCCTGATTCCCACACCTGATGCATCACATTCAATTTCAAAGGTTTTAATAAAATTAGGTAGTGCAAGTAAAGGAGATTTAGTAAGACAATCTTTAATAGCATTAAAAGATTCTTTTTGCTCTTCGTCCCAATGAAAGGTTGAGTTCTTCTAGATGACACTAGTCAAAGGAGCAGCCACAGTGTTAAAGTTGGGTATAAAGCACCTATAGAAGCTCGCCAGGATATGGAAGCCTCTCACTTGGCTAATACTCGTTGGTATAGGCCACTATTGAATTAATTAATCTTCTATTGGTCCACCTTGAGTCCTTTTCAGCTGATCAGGAAACCATGTTTCATTTTAAATGCATCTTCCATTCGTCACCTTTTCGCATATGAATCTGATGGTAACCACTCTTGAGATCGATTTTTGAAAAAAACTTAGCACCACTTAACTCATCAAGCATGTCATCTAGGCATGGTATTGGATGCCTATGCTTGATGGTGATTTTGTTTATAGCGCGACAGTCGACACACATGTGCCAGGTTCCATCCTTCTTTGGCAGCAACAAAACTGGCATAGCGTATGGGCTAAGGATCTCTCGAATGTTGTAACAGCCCAAAATTGACCCTAGTCGGGAAGTGGTTTCGGGACCGCTAAACCGAGTCACCGAAAGGTTTGAATGTGATGTTTATTGTCTAGAATATGTAATCAGGAATGTGTAAAAATTTCAAGCTTCGATTTAGTCGATTGCATGTGAATTTAGTCAATAGGACTTATATGAGAAAATTTTAAAATGTGATAGGTCAATGCATGAGGACCTATTAGTGCATGTGGAAGAAAAGGGGACTTGCATGTCAAATTCCCCTCCCTAATATGTAGTGGCCGGCCATGCTATGGGTGGAACATGTTGGGAACATGTTGGCCTAGTGAGGTATGTAGGATAAAATATAATAAGAAGTATGGGAATAAAGAAATGGAAAAAGGAAAGGATGTGTGTAATTGTTTCTTCCCCTCCCCATTGCCGTGAAAGTAAGAAAGAAAGCAAATGAAAAAAAAAGGCTTCATCCTTGTCTTCTTGGCCGAATTGAAGGAAGGAATAGGGGCAAAGGACTTTCGGCCATTTGAATGCTTAATAAGGTTAGTATATTGTGTTAAAGTTGTGAAATTTTAGCTTGTTTTAGGTTAATTATCATGGTTCTTACTTAGACCATGCAAAATTTTTAACTTTGATGGATGGATGGAGCATTCAGCTATGGCTATTAAAGAAGGAAATTTGATTACTTCCTTAAAGTTTTGATGAAGAATGTGTTGAGGAAAGAAATTGATCTTGCTAAAAATATAAATTCTAAATGCTCATATATGTAATACCCAAATAAAAATGCTTGATGTCTTGAACAAATATTGTTTCGATGGGTGGAATGAGTAATGTCATGTATAGGTTTCGGCTATGGATTTTCATGTTTAATATTTTTATGTTGGTGTTCAAATTGAAAATGGATGTTAGTTGTGCTATAACACTTGCTTAATGATGAAAGGATCATGAGCTTAGGGCTTGAGAGGCATTCGGCTTTGGAGTAAAAATAATATAAATGGTGTTTAGTCAATGCAAGTGTCCATACTTGTAGAATGTATTGAGTGTTGCAATCGGCCTTAACATAGACATGTGTGTGTTCGGCCACATAAATGAGCACCTAAGTTGATGTGTATGTTCGGCCAAAGGTAAGCATGTTGATGGCTTTATCTTGACTTAGAAGGTTCGGCTAAAGGGAAAATTAGCCAATATGTCGAATTCGATTCGTGAATTCGTACATATGTGACTCTAATGTCTAATGTGTATATGGACTAAGTACCTTGAGGTTCTCTTTTGATGTTCGAGTGAATTGTATTGAATCATTTGATGTGATTAAAAATGCATATGACCATTGTGTATTTGAGCTAAAAGGTGGCCATATGACCCATCAAACTCCTTGTCATATTCGGCCATAAGCTAGCAAAATGAGACTTTAATGAGTCAAATTTGTTTGATTTAGCTCAAGGAGTTAAAGGTGGTGAATCGAGCAAAGGCAAAGAAAAGGTCATCGAGTAGCCGAGTTGGAACCGTCTTACCCAACACAAGGTAAGTCATTAAGCATGTAGTTGGTATTATTTCAAATGGTCATAATGTTTATGTATTGATGCTGAATGGAATGAATAAATATACATATATATATATGCATGTACGTATGTGATGATGAAATTGTTGAATGAAAAGAAAAGAGGTAAGATGTACTGAGTTGTTGATCTCGGCACTAAACGTGCGGATATAACCATTTATGACCATGAGATTGGCGCTAAGTGCGCGGGAATTAAATTGTACAGCACTAAGTGTGCGATTTGACTATGTTGCACTAAGTGTGCGAAATGAATATGATGCACTAAGTGTGCGAATTGACCATGCGGCACTAAGTTTGCGAGTTTGACTATGTAGCACTAAGTGTGCGATTTGATTACGTAGCACTAAGTGTGCGAGTTGATTATATAGCACTGAGTGTGCGGACTCAATATACATTCGTGAATCATTATGGACACTACGTGTGCGACACTATTGAGTCGATCGCGGACAGCGGATCGGGTAAGTGTCTTGAGTACATGGCTAATAGGTGCTATGCTTATACTTGGTGTTGAGCTCGGTAAGTTTGAACCTATGTGACAAATATACTTGAAGTCACGTACATAAAATTTATCGTAGGATGGGTGAAAGGCCGTTTAGTCGTTTGATTGTAACGAAAATAAATTGATTTATGAAAATGCTTCAATGTCCTATTGATGAGTATATGGAACGTGAATGCATGAATTGATATGAAATTGAATCGATAGGTTGGAGGAACTATGGTATGGTTCGGAATGGATGGAGTAATTAGCCTCATTCCATTTTGTTTTCTCTTGTGATAATGTTATTGATGGATGGTAGTGCATAGCTTATGACTTACTGAGTTATAAACTCACTCGGTGTTTCCTTGTCACCCATTATAGGTTGCTTGGACTCATCTATTTTTGCGGGGTCAGGCCGTCATCGAAGTCATCACACCGGATAGCAAGTTTTGGTACTTTCTTCTTAGTTGGCTTAGAAGAACATTTTGGCATGTATAAGCTATTACGTTGTGTTTGAACTTTGGCATGTAAACTTTAAGCCATGCGAAGATGGCACGAATGTTCGATTGAGTTGGATCAAGGGTAGGCATGAAATGGACCTAGTTACTTTCGTAACAGATGCTGGCAGCAGCAGTGTCATGAGATTGAAAAATCACTAAAAATAGTAGGAGTGGAATTAATTGATGAATAAATTATGTAATCGAAGCTCGATGAGTCTGTTTTCATGAGGAAGTAACGAAAAGATCATATGGGCAGTATATTAAGAGATAATCAGATTTTTGTGGGACAGGGCCAGAACGGTTTCTGGATTCCCTGCTCCGAATTTGGAAATTCAATATAAATTAACCAGAGATAATTAGGGGTCATACCATATATGTACAGATTCCTCTCTGAGTCTAGTTTTCATAGAAACAAACGGAATCAGAATTGAAGCTCTGTGCAGAGAGATATCCAAGTCGTAATGGGAAAAGGTCAGTGTAGTCGACCCCTGTAACATGGGAGACTTTGACTAATAAACTGTACTAATTGGCCCAACCAAAAATTCTAGAAAAAAATACATAGGTGTGGACATGAGTCTAGTTTCAGGGAAAAATCACAAAACTGATTTTCAAGTTGTGGAACTCAAGATATGATTTTTGAAGCGACTAGTACTCAGACTGGGCAGTGTCTGGAAAAATTTTTCAAAGTTTGTTAACATCTCGTGTCCGACTCCGGTGTCGGTCTCGGGTTCGGGGTGTTACATTTTATTGGTATCAGAGCTATGGTTTAGTCGGTTCTAGGACTACCATAGCGCGTATGAGTCTAGCTATACATGCCGAATGTTAATGTTTAAATGTGTGATGACTTCCGACGGTTGAAATGTTTTTGTTTTGATTAGTAAATGGATCCCGGTGTAGAAAGAACCCTAGCGGATGACGTTGAGAGCGTAGCGGCTGCTCCTGCACAAGGGACGCCGCCTGTTGAACCTCAGTCATCTGCGAATAATCAAGGTGAGGGGGCTAAACAAGCCTTCTTTACCATGATGAATGAGTGGGTCGCGCAATATGCCCGAACCAACCCGGCTGTCCAACAATTCCCAAATTTGAATAATCCACCCCCGGAGCCAGTAATGCCATCAGTTACTGATCCTGTGAGGCTGAGTAAGCCACCTGTAGACTTGATTAGGAAGCGCGGGGCTGAGGAGTTCAGGGCCATAGTTACTGATGATGCTGAAAGGGCCGAGTTCTGGCTTGATAACGCCATTCGGGTGTTTGATGAACTGTCATGCACACCCGATGAATGTCTAAAGTGTGCTATGTCCTTGTTGCGGGACTCAGCCTACTATTGGTGGAGGACCTTGATTTCCATAGTCCCGAACGAGCGAGTAACTTGGGACTTCTTTCAAACGGAATTCCGAAAGAAATTTATTAGCCAACGGTTCATTGATCAGAAGCGTAAGGAGTTCTTGGAACTCAAGCAAGGCCGTATGACTGTATCTGAATACGAACATGAATTCGTAAGACTCAGTAGGTATGCCCGGGAGTGTGTAGCTGATGAGGTTGCTATGTGCAAAAGATTCGAGGAAGGATTGAATGAAGATTTAAAGCTACTAATGGGTATTTTGGAAATAAAAGAATTCGTAACACTAGTCGAACGAGCCTGCAAGGCGGAAGAACTTGGAAAGGAGAAGAGGAAGGCTGAATTTGAAGCTAGAGATTATCGTAAAAGATCGACGGGTAAAGCTCCGTTCTCAGCTGTAAAGAAGTTCAGGGAGGACATTAATAAGTCGAGGGCGACTGCGGGAATTTCCATCAGGGCAAGACAATCGATGGGCTCCCGAGCTACTTCGGTAGCTAGTGTGGGCAATAATCGTCACGAGAAACCTGAATGTCCCCAATGTGGAAGACGACACCTAGGTGAATGTTGGGGCAAGTCTACTAGCAGGGCCTGTTACGGATGCGGTTCGAAGGACCACTTCATTAGAGATTGCACGGAGCTGGATGAGAAGAATAAGATTCAAGGTGCAAGACCTAGTGGAGTGACATCTAGAGGTAGACCACCGAGAATTTTAGGAGGCAGGGGTGGTAGTCAGAGGGGGGCCTCTGATACGGCCGATCGAGCCGAGAACCGTACTCCTGCTAGAGCATATGCCATTCGCGCACGAGAGGAGGCATCCTCCCCCGACGTCATCACTCTCTTTGATACTAATGTGATTGCATTGATTGACCCTGGTTCTACTCATTCATATGTATGTGAAACCTTAGCAACCAGTAAGACTCTACCTGTTGAGTCTACTGAGCTCGTAATTCGAGTATCAAACCCTTTGGGTCAATGCGTACTTGTTGATAAAGTGTGTAAGAGATGCCCTCTAATAATCCGAGAATCCTGTTTTCCGGCTGATTTGATGCTTTTGCCGTTCGACGAGTTTGATGTTATTCTTGGTTTGGATTGGTTGACCGCGCATGATGCGGTTGTGAATTGCAAAAGCAAGACCATTGATTTGAGGTGCGCAAATAACGAGATAATTCGAATTGAGTCTACGGACTTAAGGGGATTGCCAGCTGTAATATCGGCAATGTTGGCCCAGAAATATGTAAGAAAAGGGTGCGAAGCATACCTCGCGTATGTACTTGATGACAAGGAGTTAGAAAAGAAACCCGAATCGATGCCGGTGGTTTGTGAATACCCGGATGTTTTTCCTGAAGAGCTACCGGGTTTGCCACCTGTTCGGGAGGTAGAGTTTGGTATTGAGCTTGTACCTGGAACTATGCCAATTTCGATCGCTCCGTATCGTATGGCACTAACCGAGTTAAAAGAGTTGAAAGCTCAGTTGCAAGAATTGACGGATAGAGGTTTCGCTCGACCGAGTTTCTCACCTTGGGGTGCACCAGTATTGTTCGTAAAAAAAGAAGGACGGAACCATGAGGTTGTGCATTGACTATCGTCAACTGAATAAAGTGACGATAAAGAATAAGTATCCGTTACCGCGTATTGATGATCTGTTCGATCAATTAAAGGGAGCATCGGTGTTTTCAAAGATAGATTTGAGATCGGGTTATTATCAGTTACGGATTCGAGATTTGGATGTACCCAAAACTGCTTTCAGAACGAGGTACGGTCACTACGAGTTCTTAGTGATGCCGTTTGGGCTCACTAATGCCCCTGCGGTGTTTATGGATTTGATGAATCGGATCTTCAGACCATATTTGGATCGGTTCGTAGTTGTGTTCATTGATGACATCTTGGTCTATTCAAGAGATGAAACCGAACATGCTGAGCATCTGAGGCTAGTGTTACAAATTTTGTGGGATAAGCAGTTATATGCTAAGTTCAGTAAGTGTGAGTTCTGGTTAAGAGAGGTTAGCTTCTTGGGTCATGTGGTATCTGCATCGGGTATTCGAGTTGACCCGAGCAAAATTTCAGCCATACTTAACTAGAAGCCTCCGAGAAATGTTACCGAAGTCCGGAGCTTTCTAGGACTCGCCGGTTATTACCGACGATTTGTCAAAGGTTTCTCGATGATGGCCACACCAATGACGAAGTTACTTCAAAAGGATGTTAAGTTCGAATGGACGGAGAAATGTCAGAAAAGCTTCGATCAACTGAAAACTCATTTGACTGAAGCTCCAATTTTGGTGCAACCCGAATCGGGTAAAGAGTTTGTCATTTATAGTGACGCATCCCTACTTGGGTTGGGTTGCGTATTGATGCAAGAAGGTCAAGTTGTGGCCTATGCGTCGAGACAATTGAAGCCACACGAGAGAAATTATCCGACCCATGATCTCGAACTAGCCGCCATTGTGTTTGCATTGAAAATATGGCGACATTATTTGTTTGGTGAGAAGTGCCATGTGTTTTCGGATCACAAAAGTCTCAAATATTTGATGACTCAACGAGACTTGAATCTGCGACAAAGACGTTGGCTTGAGTTGTTGAAAGATTTCGAGCTTGTCATTGATTACCACCCGGGAAAGGCTAATGTGGTTGCGGACGCCTTAAGCCGGAAATCACTGTTTGCTTTGCGAGCGATGAATGTACACTTGTCTGTTCTACCTGACAATGTCTTAGTAGCTGAATTAAAAGCCAGACCATTATTGACTCATCAAATTCGTGAAGCTCAGAAAGTCGATGATGAATTGGTTGCAAAACGAGCTGAGTGTGTTCCGAACAAGGAATCGGAGTTTCAGATTGATGATGATGGTTGTTTGAGGTTTAGAAGTCGTTTGTGTGTTCCAAGGAATTCGGAACTCATTCCGATGATTCTGAACGAAGCCTATTGTAGCCGAATGTCAATTCACCCGGGGAGCACGAAAATGTACAACGACTTGAAACGTCGGTTTTGGTGGCATGGTATGAAACGAGACATCTCCGACTTTGTTTCGAGATGTTTAATATGTCAACAAGTGAAAGCGGAACATCAAGTGCCTTCAGGGTTACTTCAGCCGATCATGATACCCGAGTGGAAATGGGACCGAGTCACAATGGACTTTGTGTCCGGACTGCCATTGTCCGCAAGTAAGAAGGATGCGATTTGGGTTGTTGTTGATAGGCTGACTAAGTCGGCTCACTTTATCCCCGTGCGTACGGATCTTTCATTGGATAAACTAGCCGAATTGTATGTCTCTCAGATTGTGAGATTACATGGAGTACCTATTTCTTTCGTGTCGGATAGAGATCCGAGATTTACCTCACGATTTTGGAAGAAATTGCAAGAAGCTTTGGGTACCAAGCTGCATTTTAGCACCGCTTTTCACCCCCAAATCGATGGTCAATCCGAGCGGATAATTCAGATACTTGAGGATATGTTGAGATGTTGCATCCTCGAGTTCAGTAGTTCATGGGAACGGTATTTACCTTTGATTGAATTCGCTTACAACAATAGTTTTCAATCAAGTATTAAGATGGCACCTTATGAGGCTTTGTACGGTCGTAAATGCCGTACGCCATTGTTTTGGACCAAGCTCGGTTAAAGTAAAATTTTCGGAGTTGATTTGATTAAAGATGCCGAACAAAAAGTAAAGGTAATCCGCGAAAGTCTGAAGGTAGCCACAGATCGTCAAAAATCGTATGCGGATTTAAAACAAAAGGACATTGAATATCAGGTGGGAGATAAAGTGTTTCTTAAAGTGTCACCTTGGAAGAAGGTACTCAGATTTGGCCGTAAAGGCAAGTTGAGCCCGAGATTCATTGGGCCGTACGAAATTTCCGAACGAGTGGGGCCGGTTGCATATAGATTGATTTTGCCCCCTGAACTTGGAAGGATGCACGATGTCTTTCATGTTTCGATGCTTCGGCGCTATAGATCTGATCCTTCGCACATAATTAGTCCGTCGGAGGTTGAAATTCAGGCTGATATGAGTTATGAAGAAGAGCCGATGCGTATCCTAGCTCGTGAAGTGAAGGGGTTGCGAAACAAAAGGGTTCCGTTAGTAAAGGTGTTATGGCTCAAACATGGGATCGAGGAAGCTACTTGGGAAACCGAGAGCTCGATGAAAGAACGATACCCAAACCTATTTACCGGTAAGATTTTCGGGGACGAAAATTTCCTGAGTGGGGAGAGTTGTAACAGCCCAAAATTGACCCTAGTCGGGAAGTGGTTTCGGGACCGCTAAACCGAGTCACCGAAAGGTTTGAATGTGATGTTTATTGTCTAGAATATGTAATCAGGAATGTGTGAAAATTTCAAGCTTCGATTTAGTCGATTGCATGTGAATTTAGTCAATAGGACTTATATGAGAAAATTTTAAAATGTGATAGGTCAATGCATGAGGACCTATTAGTGCATGTGGAAGAAAAAGGGGACTTGCATGTCAAATTCCCCCTCCCTAATATGTAGTGGCCGGCCATGCTATGGGTGGAAACATGTTGGGAACATGTTGGCCTAGTGAGGTATGTAGGATAAAATATAATAAGAAGTATGGGGAATAAAGAAATGGAAAAAGGAAAGGATGTGTGTAATTGTTTCTTCCCCTCCCCATTGCCGTGAAAGTAAGAAAGAAAGCAAATGAAAAAAAAAGGCTTCATCCTTGTCTTCTTGGCCGAATTGAAGGAAGGAATAGGGGCAAAGAACTTTCGGCCATTTGAATGCTTAATAAGGTTAGTATATTGTGTTAAAGTTGTGAAATTTTAGCTTGTTTTAGGTTAATTATCATGGTTCTTACTTAGACCATGCAAAATTTTTAACTTTGATGGATGGATGGAGCATTCGGCTATGGCTATTAAAGAAGGAAATTTGATTACTTCCTTAAAGTTTTGATGAAGAATGTGTTGAGGAAAGAAATTGATCTTGCTAAAAATATAAATTCTAAATGCTCATATATGTAATACCCAAATAAAAATGCTTGATGTCTTGAACAAATATTGTTTCGATGGGTGGAATGAGTAATGTCATGTATAGGTTTCGGCTATGGATTTTCATGTTTAATATTTTTATGTTGGTGTTCAAATTGAAAATGGATGTTAGTTGTGCTATAACACTTGCTTAATGATGAAAGGATCATGAGCTTAGGGCTTGAGAGGCATTCGGCTTTGGAGTAAAAATAATATAAATGGTGTTTAGTCAATGCAAGTGTCCATACTTGTAGAATGTATTGAGTGTTGCAATCGGCCTTAACATAGACATGTGTGTGTTCGGCCACATAAATGAGCACCTAAGTTGATGTGTATGTTCGGCCAAAGGTAAGCATGTTGATGGCTTTATCTTGACTTAGAAGGTTCGGCTAAAGGGAAAATTAGCCAATATGTCGAATTCGATTCGTGAATTCGTACATATGTGACTCTAATGTCTAATGTGTATATGGACTAAGTACCTTGAGGTTCTCTTTTGATGTTCGAGTGAATTGTATTGAATCATTTGATGTGATTAAAAATGCATATGACCATTGTGTATTTGAGCTAAAAGGTGGCCATATGACCCATCAAACTCCTTGTCATATTCGGCCATAAGCTAGCAAAATGAGACTTTAATGAGTCAAATTTGTTTGATTTAGCTCAAGGAGTTAAAGGTGGTGAATCGAGCAAAGGCAAAGAAAAGGTCATCGAGTAGCCGAGTTGGAACCGTCTTACCCAACACAAGGTAAGTCATTAAGCATGTAGTTGGTATTATTTCAAATGGTCATAATGTTTATGTATTGATGCTGAATGGAATGAATAAATATACATATATATATATGCATGTACGTATGTGATGATGAAATTGTTGAATGAAAAGAAAAGAGGTAAGATGTACTGAGTTGTTGATCTCGGCACTAAACGTGCGGATATAACCATTTATGACCATGAGATTGGCGCTAAGTGCGCGGGAATTAAATTGTACAGCACTAAGTGTGCGATTTGACTATGTTGCACTAAGTGTGCGAAATGAATATGATGCACTAAGTGTGCGAATTGACCATGCGGCACTAAGTTTGCGAGTTTGACTATGTAGCACTAAGTGTGCGATTTGATTACGTAGCACTAAGTGTGCGAGTTGATTATATAGCACTGAGTGTGCGGACTCAATATACATTCGTGAATCATTATGGACACTACGTGTGTGACACTATTGAGTCGATCGCGGACAGCGGATCGGGTAAGTGTCTTGAGTACATGCTAATAGGTGCTATGCTTATACTTGGTGTTGAGCTCGGTAAGTTTGAACCTATGTGACAAATATACTTGAAGTCACGTACATAAAATTTATCGTAGGATGGGTGAAAGGCCGTTTAGTCGTTTGATTGTAACGAAAATAAATTGATTTATGAAAATGCTTCAATGTCCTATTGATGAGTATATGGAACGTGAATGCATGAATTGATATGAAATTGAATCGATAGGTTGGAGGAACTATGGTATGGTTCGGAATGGATGGAGTAATTAGCCTCGTTCCATTTTGTTTTCTCTTGTGATAATGTTATTGATGGATGGTAGTGCATAGCTTATGACTTACTGAGTTATAAACTCACTCGGTGTTTCCTTGTCACCCATTATAGGTTGCTTGGACTCATCTATTTTTGCGGGGTCAGGCCGTCATCGAAGTCATCACACCGGATAGCAAGTTTTGGTACTTTCTTCTTAGTTGGCTTAGAAGAACATTTTGGCATGTATAAGCTATTACGTTGTGTTTGAACTTTGGCATGTAAACTTTAAGCCATGCGAAGATGGCACGAATGTTCGATTGAGTTGGATCAAGGGTAGGCATGAAATGGACCTAGTTACTTTCGTAACAGATGCTGGCAGCAGCAGTGTCATGAGATTGAAAAATCACTAAAAATAGTAGGAGTGGAATTAATTGATGAATAAATTATGTAATCGAAGCTCGATGAGTCTGTTTTCATGAGGAAGTAACGAAAAGATCATATGGGCAGTATATTAAGAGATAATCAGATTTTTGTGGGACAGGGCCAGAACGGTTTCTGGATTCCCTGCTCCGACTTTGGAAATTCAATATAAATTAACCAGAGATAATTAGGGGTCTTACCATATATGTACAGATTCCTCTCTGAGTCTAGTTTCCATAGAAACAAACGACATCAGAATTGAAGCTCTGTGGAGAGAGATATCCAAGTCGTAATGGGAAAAGGTCAGTGTAGTCGACCCCTGTAACATGGGAGACTTTGACTAATAAACTGTACTAATTGGCCCAACCAAAAATTCTAGAAAAAAATACATAGGTGGGGACATGAGTCTAGTTTCAGGGAAAAATCACAAAACTGATTTTCGAGTTTTGGAACTCAAGATATGATTTTTGAAGCGACTAGTACTCAGACTGGGCAGTGTCTGGAAAAATTTTTCAAAGTTTGTTAACATCTCGTGTCCGACTCCGGTGTCGGTCTCGGGTTCGGGGTGTTACAAATGTAGCCTTTTTCCATAAGTTCATTGACTTGTCATTGAAATTCTTTGGTCTCTTCAGGATTAGTTTGGTATGTTGGCTCATTTGGAATAATGGCTCCGGGCAAAAAATTGATTTGGTCCTCGATCCCATAAATGGATGGCAACCCACTCGGGACGTCTTCCAGAAAAACGTCTTGGAAATCCTCCAAAAGAGACACAATAGAAGAAGGGAGATTTTCGATTAAGTCATTAGCATTCAATAGGTTTTCTTTGTACATCAACACAAGGATTGGCTGCCTTATCATGTATGCTTTTCGAATCTCACTTTCTCTTGCAAACACATTTAATTTTTCACACTCTTTTTCTTTCTTTTCATCTCTTTCTTTTCTCACGATCTTTTCACTCTTTTTTTCATTTTTCCTTTCTTTTTCTCAATTTTCTTTTCTTTAGCACTTTCACTTTTTTCTTTTTCTCTCGCTTGTTCAATAGAGTTCTTTAACTTGACTTGATCTTCATAGACTTGTTTTGGCGTTAAAGGTGCTAAGGTCACGGTCTTGCCCAAATGCTTGAAAGTATACCTATTGGTATACCCGTCATGGATGACTCGTCTATCAAATTGCCAAAGACGTCCGAGCAAAAAATGCCCCACGTGCATTGGCACAACATCACACAACACTTCATCTGAGTACTTTGCAATAGAAAATGTCACAAGCACTTGTTTGGTCACCGTTAGCTCACCTCCATCATTGAGCCATTGGAGTTTGTAAGGGCTGGGGTGCTTGGTGGTCCGTAGCCCTAATTTTTCCACCATGAGAGTGCTAGCCACATTGGTGCAACTCCCACTATCGATGATCACGCAACAAACCTTTTTGGACTTGACACCGAGTATGGAAAATATTCTCTCTTTGTTGCTCATTTTCCACACCTTAAAGACTTAGACTCCTTTTGATGACAAAGAGTTCACCATCAAAAACATGTCCCAACTCCTCCTCTTCATTGGTAATGGCATCGTGCTCGTTTTCATCTTCTTCCTCTGATTCAATTTCTCCGTCCGTACAAACCACCATATTGCTACGATTGGGACATTGGCTGGTGATATGCCACCTCCAGAGGCACTTGAAACACTTGATGTCCCTCGTTCGATTGGAAAATGACTCATTCACCTTGCCTTTGCTAGTGTTTCCAATAGGCTTGCTCGTCTAGGATGGCACCATTTGCTCTTTGGCATGGCTCGGTGGATTTTTTTTGCTAGTGCCTTGGCCCCATTTTGATGTGCTCATGGTGGAATAGCCTCAAACGGTGCCTTTTTGCTTGAGTTATTTTTCCACTTTGATGGCCATGTGCACCTTGTCCACGAGTTCAACATAGTGTTGAAGCTCCACGATGTTGGCAATGTCTCAGTTGAGACCTACTAGGAAATGTGCCATTGTTGCCTCATGGTCTTCTTGGACATCCGCATTGGTCATTGCTATTTCCATCTCTTTGAAGTAGTCTTCAACACTCCTCATACCTTGGGTAAGGTTTTTGTAACAGCCCGGTTTTAGCTAAATCAAAACAGTGATTTCAGAACCAAAAATTTGAGGTCATAAAATTATTTTAATATTAATTTTTGGTGTCTACAGTATGTGATTATACATGTGTGAAAGTTTCGTGTGATAATTTTATCATTTAAGTGGTTAATTTGACTAAAGGACTAAATCGCGTAAAATGCAAAAGTTGCATTCTATAAGTTCAAAGTGCCAAATTGCTATGGCTTATTAAATAAAAGGTCCTTATGTTGAAATTAGACCATTGATAGTGGTGATGGACATAAATGGCCTTGAATTATGTGTTTTATAATGGTTTTAATTAAGGTTAATTTTTGTAAAATGTTAAATAACATAAGATAAATAATAACAAAGTAGAAAATGGTGTTCAACTTTCTTTCCATAATCGATTATTGAAGAGAAAAGAAAGCTTTTACACTCATTTTAGGGTTCGACACTTACAAGCCTGATTAAGGTACGATTTTAGCTCGATTTTTGATGATTTTTATGTTTTTGTGATCGTTGCTTTGTCATTGTAACAGTCTGGCTTAGACCCTAGTCAAAATAGTAGTTTCGAGATATAAATAATTATTTTATGATTCTCATGAGGTTTACGTTATGAATACATGCTTGGGTGAAAGTTTCATGAAGAAATTCTATGCATAAAATGTCTAATTGCATTTTAAGGACCAGATTGAATAAAGTGCAAAACTTGCATTCTAGAATCTTTAAGCATGAAATTACATTAGATATGGAATTAGAGGGTCCTAATTAGCAATTTGACCACTTTTTATAAATTTGGAAAAAAATGTACATGCATAGGAAAAATGTAAAAGAGAAACCCTAGGGGTATTTTGGTCATTTGGTAATTAAAAGAATAAAAATGGAAAAATAAGTCAAAATTGGTGTCCATCTTCTTCCTTCATTGCTAAAAATTGCAAGACACCATAGCTAGGGTTTGTTCAACATTTTTAAGCGTGATTGTAAGTGCATCCTACCACCATTTTTAATGTTCTTTGCATTTTTGAAGTCCTTGAAGCATGACCTACCTATTTCTAACTATATTTTGAGCTAGGGTTCATGTATAAAATTTGACCGATGTGTAACATGCATGTAATTTGATGATTAATGAATGAATATGAATGTTTGATGCATGATAAACATCTTTTTACTATGTGATTTTTAGTGAAAACACTTAAACAAGAGACTTGTTTGTAAAAGTGTAAAACAGAATAGTAATAATGTGAAATAAAAGAAAATATGGGTTGACATGAGCATAGTAAAGGTTCAGCTAGGCTTGGGTAACCAAGAAAATTCATGCATTTCATTCTACGAGCCTAGGGACCAAAGTGTAAATATGTGAAAGTTTAGGGGCCAGAATGTAAATTTGCAAAAGTATGAATTATGGACCCATTTGAACAATGTAAATAATAAATAAGTTAAATTTGGCATTATAGATTAAGAAAAACGTGAACCGAGACTTGATAAAGGAAAGAATAAAGTAGACGACGATTAAGCTCGATTGTCAGCATTTTGTACCAAGGTAAGTACGCATGCAAATAATGTGGTGTTGTAGTATGTTTTAATGCTTTAATATATTTTAATAAATGTTTTATTGTAATTATTAGTTATATGCTTGCTGATTGTTATGAAAGCATAATGTTATTATGGTCGTTATCCACGGCGTTACGAGCAAGTACGATGGAGAAATTATATGCAAGTGAGGAAAAATCCAGTTTGAGCCTTAGGAATAGTTTAGGATACAAGTGACATGTCACTAGGAACTAAGACGTCCGAACTCCTTGAGTGGTCTAGGTTCGTGAGATATGTGGCATCCAAGCTCGTTGAGAGGTCTGTGTTCATAATAGATGCAATTCATGTAACATCTGAGCTCGGTGAGAGGTCTGAGTTCATTATGGTTGTGTTACATGTTATGTGGTAGCTTTGGCTATGTTTGTATATGGCACTTATGTGCAAGGTTTCCGCGTGTCCAATAGTATTCTGAGAGTTCAAATGGTAATGTAATGAATGTAATGAGACCCGAAGAGGACATATGAAAAAGGTATGGTTATGGATACTTTACGATGAGTACAGGTACGTATACTAAACCTATGAGTAATGTCTTAATAAAGACCGATTTACGATGAGCAAGTATATATGTACGTATGATGAGTAAGTAGAAAGGTTTGAATGATGAATAATCTTTATATATATGTTGCTATGTTTTTGCATGTTCTATCATTTCATATTATTTGTATGTGGACTTACTAAGCTATAATGCTTACTCCCCTCTCTTTTTCCATCCTTTATAGTTCCGCCAAGCTAGTTGGGGGATCAGAAGCTATCGGAGTATTTGATCACACTATCAAAGGACTATTGGGTATAGTGAAATTATTATTTTGAGTATGGCATGTATAGGAAGCTTGGTCATTTTGTGATATGTGTCATGCTATTTGGCCAAATTGTGAAGGCCTATGATAATGATAATTCATTTTGTAATGGCCATGCGATATGGCTCATATTTAATCGTTTGGGTTGTAATCTAATTACCTACGCATGCATGTGCTACTATTTTGATGGTAGGATATGTTAATTCTTAGTGAGTGCATGATAATAATGTGATATGTTGTTGATCGCTGAATGTATGGTAAAGTATGAATTAGGTGCTAAAGGATAAGGGATGACCTAATGGCTTAAAATGACTATAAGTATGAATGCACAATTTGAAGTCATGATAACAAGTTTAATAATGCATGAAATTGGTATGGAATACCTCTAAATAGTGAAACAAATGAATGTGCAATAAGATGACTTTATGAAGATGTGAGAGTGCCATGGTGTGGAATATTTGAGCACTTAAATATGTAATGTTGCATGTTATAAAGTATGTTTGAATGTATGAGTGATTGTGGGTGACTATTTGCTTGGAAAATAGCCTTTAAATGGTCCACAAGGGTAGACACACGGTCTGCTCCACGGGCGTGTTGAATGGTCGTGTGTCCCCTACACCTAAAATTTCTAAGTCAATATGCATGGTAGTAAACACACGGGCAAAGACACAACTGTATGTCTCAGCCGTGTGGAGGGCACAGCCTAACACACAGGCATATGCCTTGGCCATGTGCCCCTAAGTGAACGCTGACATCATAAACAGAATGTCCAGGTTTTTTGACACAGGCGATGACATTGGCGTGTCTAGGCCGTGTGAGAGACACAGGCCAGGGACATGGGTGTGGGCTTGATCGTGTGAAAACCTTTGTAGGTTCGAAATGAAAAATAAATTTTAGTAATTCCACACAGGTAAGGGACACGGGCGTGTGTTCCAATGCATAAGAGCGTGTGCATTGCCTCCACATGGGCGTGTGAGGCTTAAACCTAGAAACTTTCTTAGAATTTCCTTAAGTTCTCGGTTTAGTTTCGGATTGCTTTTAGTGCTTGTTATGGACCTCGTAGGTCCATAACAAGGATAATATGATCTTGTTTGATCGGTTTTATTCTGGAATGAACTTTTATGATCCGTATTTTGCAGAGATTCCCTGTTTATGTACGATATTGGCTCGTACCTTGTCTCGGTCTCTTAATGGTATCAGAGCTATGGTTTAGTCGATTCTCAGACTAACCTAGCGTATTTGAGTGTAGCTATACATGCCAAACATATATATATAAGTAATGATAGTGTGACGACTCTTGAGAATATTAAAATGTGTTTTTATATAGCAAATGGATCCCGACAGAGCAATGGTGGATGACGTAGAAAGTCACTCGTCTGCTCCAGCGGAAGGAGTGGTGCCATCTGAAAGTAGACCTGAAACTATCAGTAGAGGAGAAGGAGATAGAGAGGCCTTTCTCCATATGATGAATGCATGGTATACGGAGTTCGTTCCAACAAACCCGAATGCTCAACCTCCCCCACCTCCCCCAAATCCACAACCCACACCTTTGATACCTCAACATATGGATTTCATGAGATTTACTAGAACACCTACTAATAGAATTCGGAAACAAGGTGCCAAAGAATTTAGGGAAAATGCTAATGATGACCTCGAAAGAGTAGAGTTCTGGTTAGAGAACTCTATACAGGTATTTGATAAATTGTCATGTACACCCGAGGAGTGTTTAAAATGTGCCATATCTCTATTGAGAGATGCAGCGCATCACTGATGGAGAACGCTGATATCTGTAGTACCACTAGAGAGCGTTACTTGAGAATCCCTTCAAGAGGAATTTCGAAAGAAATAAATTAGTGAAAGATTCATTGAACAGAAGCGTAAGGAATTCCTGGAATTGAAACAAGGTCGTATGACAGTTAGTGAATATGAGAGAGAATTCGTCAGACTCAGCAAATATGCTTAGGAGTGCGTACCCTCCGAGGCTAATATGTGCAGAAGATTTGAAGATGGACTCAATGAGGTTGTTAAGACATTAGTGGGTATTCTCGAGTTGAAAGAATTTGTGGTACTTGTTAACAGGCTTGTAAAGACGAATACTTGGTTAAAGAAAGGAAAAAGGCTGAGTCTGATGCAAGAGATACAAGAAAGAGGTACATGAGTAAGTCATTGCCGTCCTAGTTTAAGAAATCTAGAGAGATGTATTCTTGTTCACATGTGTCAGCTGGACATTCATATGGGAATCGTAAAAAGCAGAATTTAGGTTTTAGATTTCAGGCTACGTTTGTGGCAAGCGTGGGTAACGCTAAACCTTCCAAGGTTGAATGTCCTCAATGTGGTAGACGTCATTTCGATAACTGTAAAGTGAGTGAAGGATCATGTTTTAAATGTGATTCTTTAGACCACTTTATAAAGGACTGTCTCGAGATGATGGAAAGATAAATATTTTAGAGTCCAAGACTGAGTGGCACAGTTTCTAGGGGAAGACCCTCGAAAAATGCCGGGAATGGGTCCGGTAGTAAGAATGTGATGCGAGACACAGTAGTGAGGTCCGAAGCTGGGGCTCCGGCTAGAGCCTATGCTATACGTGTACGCGAAGATGCAACTTCTCCTGATGTGGTCATTGGTAAATTTTCTCTCTATGATACTAATGTTATTGCTTTGATAGACGCTGGCTCCACTCATTCATATGTGTGCATGAAATTGGCATCTAGTATGAATATTCCTATGTAGTCTACAGATTTCGTAATTAAGGTGTTTAACCAGTTAGGAAAGCATGTGATAGTTGATAACGTATGTAACAAATGTCCTTTCATGGTTAGAGATCATTGTTTTTCGGACGACTTGATGTTGTTACCGTTTGACAAATTTGATGTCATACTGGGTATGGATTGGTTGACACTACATGAGGCTGTGAATTGTAGACAGAAAGTTATGGAACTAAAGTATGAAAATGGTGAAATTCTTCAGGTTGAATCAGATGATGCAAATAAGTCGCCAATGATGATTTCTTCAATGATTGCTCAGAGATACTTGAGAAAGGGGTATGAAGCTTATTTGGCATATATATTAAATACAAAAGAATCCAAATTAAAAATTGAATCAGTGCCGGTTGTGTGTGAGTATGCAGATGTATTTTCGGAGGAATTGCCGAGTTTACCTCCAATTAGAGAAGTTGAATTTAGTATTGAGCTAATGTCAAGGACGACACCCATCTCTATTGCACCATATAGGACGCCCCCGACTGAACTAAAGGAATTGAAATCACAGTTGCAAGAGCTGACTGACAAGGATTTTACGAGACCAAGCTTTTCGTTGTGGGGTGCTCCTGTACTGTTCGTGAAAAAGAAGGATGGCTCTATGAGATTATGCATTGAGTACTGTCAACTCAATAAGGTGACAATAAAAAATAAGTATCCTCTTCCAAGGATTGATGACTTGTTTGATCAGCTAATGGGAGCGACGTGGTTCTCTAAGATAGACTTGAGGTCTAGATATTACCAGTTACAAGTGAAAGAGTCTGATATGCCTAAGACTGCCTTCAGAACGAGGTATGGCCACTATGAGTTTCTGGTTATGCCATTTGGACTAACGAATGCTCCTGTCGTGTTTATATATTTAATGAACCAAATTTTTCAGCCATATTTAGATAAGTTTGTTATGGTGTTTATTGATGATATTCTGATTTATTCTAGAGATAAGGAAGAGCATGCCGAGCACTTGAGAACTGTTTTACAGACTCTCAGGGACAAACAATTATACGCCAAGTTTAGTAAAAGTGAGTTTTGGCTTCTAGAGGTTGGGTTCTTAGGCCACATTGTTTCAAGAAATGGTATACGAGTTGATCCCAGTAAGATTTTTGCTATTGTAGAATGGAAATTGCGAAGGAATGTAACTAAACTTAGGAGTTTTTTGGGTTTAGCTAGTTATTACTGATGGTTTGTGAAAGGATTTTTGATGACAGCCACCCCAATGACGAGGTTATTGCAAAAGGGTGTTAAGTTCGAATGGACAGAGAAGTGCCAACAGAGCTTTGAGAAACTGAAAGCATTGTTAACCGAGGCAACAATGTTAGTACAACTGGAATCAGGGAAAGGATTTGTGATTTATAGTGATGCATCCTTGAATGGATTAGGTTGTGTCCTTATGCAAGAAGGTAAGGTAGTAGCTTATGCTTTGAGGCAAGTGAAGCCCCATGAGAAGAACTATCCTATGCATGATTTAGAATTAGTCGCTATTGTATTTGCTTTGAAGATTTGGCGGCATTATCTATTCGGGGAGAAATGCCATGTCTATTCAGACCATAAAAGTATTAAATATCTAATGACTCAAAAGGACTTGAACTTGAGGCAATGAAGGTGGCTTAAATTTTTAAAAGATTATGAGCTTGTGATAGATTATCACCCTGGCAAGGAAAATGTGGTTGCCAATGCTTTGAGCAAAAAGTCTTTATTTGCTTTGAGAGCTGTGAACGCACGACTAGCCCTATCTCATTATGGTGCTATTCTAGCAAAGTTAAACGCTAGACTGACTTTTCTTCAACAAATTTGTGATGCTTAGGAAGCCGATAAAGAGTTGCAAGCTAAGAAAGATCAGTGTGAGTTGAGCTATGAATCAAATTTCTAGAGAGATCTTGATGGTTGTCTGAGGTTCCTTGGAAGGATTTGTGTTTTGAAGAATGCTGAATTGATTCTAGATATTTTGCATGAGGCTCATAATGGAGGTATATCAATTCACCAGGGTAGCACAAAAATGTACAATGATTTAAAGAAAATGTATTGGTGGAATGGCATGAAAAAAGATACATCTGAATTTGTAGTGAGATGATTGATTTTTCAACAAGTAAAGGCCGAACACTAGGTACCTTCAGGTTTACTTCAGCCTATCTTAGTTTCTGAATGGAAATGAGATAGAATTACTATGGACTTTCTGACAGGCTTATCGTTGACACTAAGAAATAAAGATGTCGTATGGGTAGTGGTTGACAGATTGACTAAGTAGGCTCATTTTATGCCAGCTTGATAAGTTAGCCAAGTTGTATATTTTTGAGATTATGAGACTTCATAGAGTACCTTTATCGATTATTTTGGATAAGGATCCGAGGTTCACTTTGCAGTTTTGGGAAAAGTTACAAGAAGCTTTTGGTACAAAGCTGCATTTTAGTACTGCTTTTTATCCCCAGGTTGATGGACAATCCAAGAGAGTAATTCAAACACTTGAGGATATGCTTAGATGTTGTGTTCTTGAATTTCAAGGTAGTTGGGAAAAGTACCTACCTTTGGTTGAATTTGCCTATATCAATAACTATCAGAAGAGTTTGAAGATGGCACCTTATGAAGCATTGTATGGACGTCAATGTCGCACACCATTGTATTAGACTGAACTCAAGAAGAATAAGATTCATGGGATAGATTTGATTAAGGAAACTGAGGAAAAGGTGAAAGTAATTCATGATTGTTTGAAATCGGTGTCGGATAGACAAAAGTTGTATGCGGATTTGAAAAGGAAAGAAATTGAGAACGTTGGTGATAAGGTATTCTTGAAAGTATCCCCATGGAAGAAGGTTTTGAGGTTCGGTAGAAAAGGCAAGTTGAGTCCTCGTTTTCTAGGACTGTATGAGGTTACCGAAAGGATAGGTCTGTTGCTTATCGATTGGCTTTGCCGACTGAATTAGAAAAGATTCACGATGTGTTTCATGTGTCCATGTTGCGCCACTATAGATTTTACCCTTCACATGTGATTGTACCGATAGAGGTTGAGATCAGACCCGATATAGCTTTTGGTGAAGAACCTGTTAATATCTTGGCTCGAGAAGTCAAGCAATTGAGAAACAAAAGTGTTGCTCTTGTGAAAGTTTTATGGCAAAGACAAGGGGTTGAAGAGGCTACATGGAGCCCGAGGAGGCTATGAGGAAACAATACCAAACCTATTTACCTGTAAGATTTTTGGGGACGAAAATCCCTAAAGGGGGAAGAGTTGTAACATCTCGAATTAGGGCTTAGTCAGAACAGTGGTTTTGACACCACAAATTTATGATAGAAATAATTATTTTATAATTCTCATGAGGTTTATATTATGAATACATGCTTGTGTGAAAGTTTCATGAAGAAATTCTATGTATAACATGTATAATTGCATTTTAAGGACCAAATTGAATAAAGTGCAAAACTTGCATTCTAGAAGATTTAAGCATGAAATTGCATTAGATATTGAATTAAAGGTTCCAAATTAGCAATTTGACCAATTTCTATAATTTGGACAAAAATGGACATGCATAGGAAAAATGTAAAAGAGAAACCCTAGAGGTATTTTAGTCATTTGCTAATTAAAAGAATAAAAAGGGAAAAATAAGTCAAAATTGGTATCCATCTTCTTCCTTCATTGCCAAAAATTTCAAGACACCATAGCTAGGGTTTGTTCAACATTATCAAGCTTGATTGTAAGTGCATCCTAGCCCTATTTTTAATGCTGTTTGCATTTTTGTAGTCCTTGCAGCATGATCTACCCATTTCTAACTATATTTTGAGCTAGGGTTCATGTATAAAATTTGCCCGATGTGCAACATGAATGTACTTTCATGATAAACATCTTTTACTAGGTGATTTTTAGTAAAAACACCTAAATAAGGGACTTGTTTGTAAAAGTGTAAAAGAGAATAGTAATAATGTGAAATAAAAGAAAATATGGGCTGATATGAGCATAGTAAAGGTTCGACTAGGCTTGCGTAACCAAGAAAATGCATGCATTTGATACTACGAGTCTAGGGACCAAAGTACAAATATGTGAAAGTTTAAGTGTCAAAATGTAAATTTGCAAAAGTATGAATTATGGACCCATTTGAACAATTCAAATAATAAATATGTTAAATTTGGCATTATAGATCAAGAAAAACGTGAACTGAGACTTGATCGAGGAAAGAATAAAGTACACGACGATTATGCTCGATTATCATCATTTTGTACTAAGGTAAGTACACATGCAAATAATGTTGTGTTGTAGTATGTTTTAATGCTTTAAAATATTGAAATAAATGTTGTATTGTCGTTATGAGTTATATGATTGCTGATTGTTATTAAAGCATGAATGTTATTATGGTTGTTATCCACGACATTACGAGCAAGTACGATGGAGATACTTTATGCAAGTGAGAAAAAATCCTATTTGAACCTTAGGAATAATTTAGGATACAAGTGACATGTCACTAGGAACTCAGATGTCCGAACTCATTGAGTGGTCCGTGTTCGTGAGAAATGTGGCACCCGATCTCGTTGAGAGGTCCGAGTTCATTACACATGCGAGCATCCGAGCTCGTTAAGAGGTCCGAGTTCATTATGGATGTGTTACATGTTATGTGGTAGCTTTGGCACGTTTGTATATATGGCAGGTACGTGCAAGGTTTTCGCGTATCCAATGGTATTTCGAGAGTTCAACGGGTAATGTAATGAATGTAATGAGAGTTATGAAAGAGGTATGGTTATGGATACTTTATGATGCGTACATGTACGGTATGCTAAATGTGACAGCCCTAGTGTGACCCCAGTCGGAAAGCGGTTTCGGGACCACAAAATCGAGTCATAAAAAATAATTAATTGCTATATACTATGCTTATTATATGTGTACATGCATATGTGGAGGTTTCATTCCCTAATTTTGCCAATTGCATGAGAAATTATTGAATAGGGATCAATATGAGACATGGTGAAATATGATAGGCTAATTTAAAATGGTCTATTAGTGCATGTAACAAAAAGGGTGGTTTTGCATGTCAATTTACCCAAAAGAAGTAGAGTGGCCGGCCAAGGGGTGATGGAGCTCCACTTATTCTAATTTAATATGTTTTGTTTAGTTAACAATTAAAATAAAAAGGAATTAAAAAAGGAAAAAGGTGAATAAAATAAGGAGGGAAGAGGGAGTGTTCATCTTTTTTTCTCTTGGCAATTGCCGTGAGTGAGGAGAAGGAAGGGAGACTTGGTTATTTGATTTTGGCCTGGAAGATGGCTAGAATGAGGTATTTATTGAATGATTCTTGAAAATCTATGCATGTTTGAGATGGTTAGTTCCAATTCTACTCATCCTATAGATTAGACTTAGGATTTTGGGGTTGAAATTCGGCTAAGAAGTTTGAAACTCTTAGTAGATGTGTTAATGTCATTAAAATGGATAGTAATGTAGGAGATGGTGAGTGGTTAATTTCTTTTAACTTGAAAGTTGAGGTTAAAATGGGTTAAGTGATTGCCGAATCTACTTTAGGGGTGGAGGATTGTGTTCATGTTATATTGAATAGGTAGAGGTTGTAATGAGGTTGAAATTGTTGAATTGTTAGTTGGGTAACAAATGAAGCAATCGGCTATATGGGATAAAAATGGGATGTTCATTTTAGTTGTTGTTTCATTTTTTGTGAGAAATGGGTCAAGTGTTCATGAGATGAAATGTTGTGATTGAGGAATTATAGGTGATAGTATAGATATACATATTCGGCCATCACTTGGGAGCTTATGTGATGTTGAGTATAAAATTAGCAAGGTGATTGCCGAATGTCCAAGTATGCATATGCATGTGTGATTAGATTATTGAAAGTATGGTAATTGCATAAGGTTATTAGCCGAATAGCTAAGAACACAAGGTAGCAAGATAAAAATTTTACCATGCCATTCCGTATGTCATAAAATCATTAAAATGTGAATACCAATATATGTAGCAAAGCGGTTGAATGAGTTAATTTATTTGTTTAAGCTCAAGATCCAAAAGGAGAGGCGTCCAACAAGGGGAAATCGAAGATCATCGAGTAGTCGACTTGGAGTTATTTTACCCAACACAAGGTAAGTCATTAAGCATATATTTGGTATTGATTTAAATAGTCATAATGTCTATGTAATTATGTCAAATGAAATGATAAATATATATATACACGTATGCATGGGGTGATGAAAGTATTGAATGAAAAAGAAAAGAGGTGAGGTGTATTGAGATGTTGATTTCGGCACTAAGTGTGCGGGTATAAACAATTATGATCATGAGATTGGCACTAAGTGTGCGGGTTTAAATTGCATAGCACTAAGTGTGCAAGTTTGATTATATAGCACTAAGTGTGCGAGTTTGATTATGTAAGCACTAAGTGTGCGAGTTTGATTATATAACACTAAGTGTGCGGACTTACTATATGTTTTTGAAGCACTATTGACACTAAGTGTGCGACCTTATTGAGTTGGTCACGGATAGCGGACGAGTAAGTGTCTTGAGTTCGTGGCTAATAGACGTTATGTTTATATTTTGAATTCTTGCTTGATAAGTTTTGAACCTATGTGATAATTATACTTGAAGTGACGTACATGAGATTCATCGTGGAATAGAGGGAATGTTATTTAGTTGCATGAATGTAACGAGAATGAAAGCATCCATGGAAAATGCCTCAAATACCATGTTGAGTAGCATATGAAAAATTGATGTAGTACTTTGTATGATATTGAGCCGAAAGGTCTAAGGAACCATGGCATAGTTGGTATGGGTGGAGAGAATTAACCCCTTTTCACTTGTTTTCTCATGTGATAATTTATTAATGGATGATTATGTAATGCTTATGACTTACTCAGTTATATACTCACTCGGTGTTTGCTTGTCACCTACTTTAGGTTTCTTGGACTCGTCTTTTTTCATGCTTGGGACCGTCATCGAAGTCATCACACCAGCTAGCAAGTTTTGGTACTTTCTTCTTAGTCGGTCTAGGAGAACATTTCGGCATGTATAGGCTATTATGTTGTGTTTGAACTTTGGTATGTAAACTTTCAGCCATGCGAAAATGGCATAAATGTTAATTTGGACTTTGGGTCCTATGATATTTAGTTATAAATCTTAGTAAATGGGTTTTATAATGTGGTCATGACTGATATTGGGCCAATTCGGTTTTGGTTGAATAATAGTTGAGGCCTATTCGATTTTTATGCCATATGTCATGGTTGATTATTTTTGGTGTTAAAATTCATGATATGGCAATAGTGTAGTAGGGAGATGTTTGACAATGATTAGCCTTTGGCATGGCTAGTCATGATCATAATTTGTGATATGTATGATGAATTATTAGTTAGATCAAGGAGAAATCACGAAATAGGCATAGTTGCTTTAGTAACAGATGCTGGCAGCAGCAGTGATGTGAGATTGAAAAATCACTAAAAATAGTAGGAATGGAATTAAATAATGAATAAATTATGTAATCGAAGCTCAATGAGTCTATTTTCATATGGAAGAAACGAAACGACCATATGAGCTGTATGTTAGGAGATAATTAAACTCTTGTGAAACAGGGCCAGAGCGATTTCTGGATCCCCTGTTCCGACTTTAGAAATTCACCATAAATTAATCAGAGACAATTAGAAGTCATGCCTTATATTTATAGATTCCCTTTTGAGTCTAGTCTCATTAGAAACAAACGGCATAATTATTGAAGCTCTGTAAAGGGAGATATCTAAGTCGTAATGCACAAAGGTCAGAGTAGTCGAACCCAGGAACAAGGACGACTTTAACTAATAAACTGTACCAATTGGCCCGACCAAAAATTCTACAAAAATTCTACCATATATATATGAGTCTTGTTCCGGGGAAAATTTACGGAACTGGATTTCGAGCTTCAGAACTCAAGATATGATTTTTAAAGTGACTAGTACGCAGATTCGCAGCTTGTCTGGGAAATTTTTAATAAGTGGTTTGAAGTCTGTTAACACCTCGTGTTCGACTCCGGTGACGGTCTCGGGTTCGGGGTGTTACACTAAAACTATGAGTAATGTCTTGATAAAGATTGATTTACGATGAGCAAGTATATATGTGCGTGTGATGAGTAAGTAGAAAGGTTTGAATGATGAATAATCTCTATGTATATGTTGCTATGTTTCTGCATGTTTATTCCTTACCATCATTTCATATTATTTGTATGTAGACTTACTAAGCTATAATGCTTACTCCCCTCTCTATTCCATCCTTTGTAGTTCTACCAAGCTAGCTCAGGGATCGGAAGCTGTCGGAGTATTCAATCATAGTATCAAAGGACTATTGGTATAATGAAATTATTATTTTGAGTATGGCATTATAGGAAACTTGATCATTTTGTGATATGTGTTATGCTATTTGGCCAAATTGTGAAAGCCTATGATAATGATAATTCATTTTGTAATGGCCATGTGATATGGCTCATATTTGATAATTTGGGCCCATGCATGCATGTGCTATTGTTTTGATGGTAGGATATGTTATTGCTTGGTGAGTTCATGATAATAATGTGATATGTTGTTGATCGATGAATGTAAGGTAAAGTATGAGTTCGGTACTAAAGGATAAAGGATGACTTAATGGCTTAAAATGACTATATGTATGAATTCACAATTTGAAGTCATGATAACAAGTTTAATAATGCATGAAATTGGTGTGGAATACCTCTAAATAGTGTAACAAATGAATGTGTAATAGGATGAATTTATGAAGACATTAGAGTGCCATGGTGTGGAATATTTGAGTGCTTAAATATGTCATGTTGCATGTTATAAAGTATGTTTGAATGTATGAGTGATTGTGGGTGACTATTGGCTTGGAAAATAGCCTTTAAATGGTCCACACGGGTAGATACACGGGTGTGTGTCTAAACCGTGTGTGACACACGATCTACCCCATGGGTGTGTTGATTGGTCGTGTGTCCCATACACCTAAAATTTCTAGGTCAATATGCATGGTAGTAAACACACGGGCAGAGACACGGCCGTGTGTCTCAGCCGTGTAGAGGACACGACGTAGCACACGGGCGTGTGCCTTGGCTGTGTGCCCTTAAGTGAACGCTGACATCAGAAATAGAATGTCCAGGTTTTTGGACATGGGTGATGACACGGACGTGTCTAAGCCGTGTGAGAGACACGGGCTAGGGACATGGGCGCGTGTGCTCGACCGTCTAAAAACCCCTATAGGTTCGAAATGAAAAATTAATTCTAAATGAAAAATTAATTTTAGTAATTCCACACGGGTAAGGGGCACGGGTGTGTCCTAATACACATGGGCGTGTGCATTGCCTCCACACGGGCGTATGAGGCTTAAACCTAGAAACTTTCTTGGAATTTTCTTAAGTTCTCGGTTTAGTTCCGAATTGCTTTTAACGCTTGTTATGGACCTCGTAGGTCCATAATAAGGATAACATGATCTTGTTTGATTTGTTTTATTCTGGAATGAAATTTTATGACCCGTATTTTACGGAGATGCACTGTTTATGTATGATAATTCCTCGTACCTTGTCCTGATCTCAGGTACGGGTAAGGGGTGTTATAGCGAAAGTTTCGTATGAAAATTTAATTGTTTGTGTGCTCAATTTGGTAAAAGGACCTAATCGTGTTAATTGTAAAAGTGGCCTTCTAATTGTTAAAGTGCCTATTTGATATGTCTTTGTTAATGAAAGGTCTTTATGTGGATATTTGACCATTAGAATTAAATAAAAGAAATGCTAAAATTAGTTCATTTTAAGTCTTCCTCAACTGAAAATCAAAGAAAAAGAAAAGAAAAAGAACCATCTAGGGTTCAGCTATGCTAAAGCTCAATTGAGGTATGAATTTTATTCCTTTTTTGATAATTTCTACGTTTTTGGAATCGTTGCATTGTATTCTATCAAGCCCATGCCCTAATTTTTTATTTTGTTAATGATTTTAAGTTGAGCCATTGATGAAACTATGAGTTTTATGAAGTTTGATGTTAGTAAATGAAAGATATGATTTGGGTTAGTATATTTTGTCTTTGAATTTTTGATGAATTTGAGTAAAATGGGCTAAATTGTGAAATTTTTAAATTGAGGGACTAAAATGTGAAATAAATGAAATATATGGACTTGTATGAACTCTATAAAAATTCAGCTAAGCATGTGTTAAAGGAAATTTTGTTTATTTTGTGATTTTGTGAATTAAGGACTAAAGTGTCAAAATTTGAAAATATGAGGGCTAATTTTTAAAATTCCCTAAATGTGTGTTTGTGGATTGATTTGAATGATTTGGTGAATAAAAGTGTTAAATTTGAATTGATATAGATCAAGAACCAAAGTAAACGGAATTAGATCCGGGGAAAACGAAAGTCATTGAATAGTTGCTCATTTTCATTCATTTCCGTACAAGGTAAGTCGATATACAAATAAATGTGCTTGAATTGATTTATTCATGTATATATGTCAATGTATTGTGATGAATGATAATATAAAAGTTGAATATGAGATATCCTAGAAAGTATCGACAAAGTTTTGACGTCTGAAAAGCCCCGTACGAACCTTAGGAATAGTTAGGATACATATGTCATGACATAGGATCCGATATGTGTTTCGTGTAAGACCACATCTGGGCATTGGCATCGACTTATGATTTACGTGTAAGACCATGTCTGGGATGTTGGCGTCGTATTTAATTTTGTGTAAAACCCTGTCTGGGACAATGGCATCGATATTGGATTACATGTAAGACCACGTTTGGGACGTTGGCATTGTACGAGCTTTTTGAGCTATCTGCATATTCTTATGATTCAAAATGGTTCAACGGGCATTCCAAGAAAATGAATTATGATGTGAACATGTATCTGATTCAGGTACGTTTGGAGTGAGTATCATATTTGATGTAAAAAGGTAAGTATATGTACTTTAGTGATCAATTGAAAATATGTGATAAAAGCATGAGAAAATATGCTATATATGCTAAAGAATTTGGAATATATGAAATGTATATGAACATTGAGGTTTGTGATAGTATTTGGCTATGAATTATATGTAAATTGATGATGATTATATGATTTAAATGATAAGTTTATTTGTATATGGCTTCCTAAGCTTTTGAAAGCTTACTTTGTGTGTGTTTGCATTGTTTTATAGATATCGTAGCTATCGGGAGCTCGGGGATCATCGAGGATTGTCACTACACTATCGAACCTTGTTTTGGTACCTTTTGACATTGTGAATATAATAGTATGGCATGTATAGGCTAGGAGTACTTTGAGGTATGTTTTGTAATGTGTATATCATGCCATGAGATATGGCTAGATTATGGTTGAACTTTTGGTTTGATTTTGGTACATGATATGTGATGGAAATTATGCTTATGTGATGTGTTTATAAATGACCAAATGAAATGGTCAATATTGGTAAATTTTGGTATGTGCAAATTTGAGATATTGGTAAGTTTATAACATGTGTTTGAATGATGTAAAATGAGGTTACGAAACAGAAGTTTAGATATGATTTGGTCTTATGTTTTGGTATAATTTGGAATGACTATTAAGCATGAAGTTGGTCGATAATGTTATGGTATGAATGATGTAAGTTTTGGTATTGAAATTGGCTGAAATGATAGTCCAAATGTGCTTGGTTTAATGCTTGTAGGGAAGACCCTTTATGGGTAGCAATTTGGCCTTGCAAATGGCCGTTTTTGCCCATACGGGCAGGGACATGGGCGTGTGTCTCAGCCATTTTGCTCGAGGGCCTTTCAAAATGAGCCTGGGTAGACCACACGATCACACACACGAGCGTGCGCTAGGCCGTGTGGCCAAGTAAGTTTCGACCAAGGGCTAGACACATGGGTGTGTGACTGGCCCTGTGACCCAAGTCAGTAGCCTTCCTAGTTTTCACATGACCTGGCACACGGGCGTGTCATGTGGCCGTGTGGATAAGTCAGTATGTATGCCCTGTTTTGACACGGCCTAGAGACACAGGCGTGCCTAAAGCCATGTGAGGCACACGGCTTGTTCACACAGGCGTGTGACCTTTGAAAAAAATTGTTTCAGTTTCAAAAAATTTTGTATGAGCTCGGTTTAATCCCGACCCCTTTCTAATGCATGTTTAAGGTCTTGATGACCTATATAAGGGACAGTACGATCACGTTTGATTATGATTGTAGATAATATATGCGAATTGTTTGTAAAATGTTTCTGATTGTCCGGTAACACCTTTAACTTTAGTCGGGTGACAGACACGGGTTAGGTTGTTACAATCTACTAGCTAGCCCATACCCTAATTTCTGAAATTTTTGATGATTTTGTAAAATTCCATTGATGAATCCATGAGTTTTATGATGTTTGATGATTAATTATGAAGCTTGGTGTTTGATATACATGTTTTGTAAATTTATTTTTGACAAAAATGTCAATTAGGGATTAGATTGAGAAAAGTGTAAACTGAGGGGTTAAATTATTAAATAAATGAAAAATATGGGCTGTTAGGGACCTATAGAGAATTAGACCAAGCATGAGTTTTGTCAAATTTTGTGAATTTTGTGTAATTATGAAATAGGGACTAAATTGAATAAATGTGTAACGTTAGGGGCTAAAGTGCAAAGATGCCCAAATATGTGTTTGAGGATGAAATTGAATGTATTGATGAATAAAAGGGTTAATTTTGAATGTATATAGATCAAGAACAAAAGAAATTGGATCTAGATCGGGAGAAATCGAAAGTTGTTGAATAGTCAACCTCGTCTGTTTATTATGACTACGAGGTAAGTTCATATGCAAATAAATGTCTTTAAATTGAATTATATGTATTTACTTGTCATTGAATTATTATGATGTTGAAAGAACAATTACAAGGAAGAATCGACAGAGTTACAATATCCAAAAGTCCCGTACGAACCTTAGGAATAGTATAGGATACGAATGTCATGACATTAGGTTATTGAGATGTGATTACATGTAAGACCATGTCTAGGATATTGGCATCGTTAATCGATTTCATGTAAGACCCTGTCTGGAACAGTAGAATCAATATGTGATAACATGTAAGACCATATCTGGATATGGCATTGTATGAGCTTATGTGATTTTCGAGTATCTTTAATGATTCCAAATGTTTTAATTAGCAAAGTCAAGTCAAGAAAGAATATGTGAATGAGTTAAGTGACTCAGGTACGAACGAAATTCATACGAGTATTGAAAAGGGGAAATATTTGATGAACTTGATTAAGACATTGAATATATGTTCAATGGAAAGGTCTGTGAATTTGAATGATATTGGTTATGTTAAACATATTTGAATTGAAATGCAAATGTTCATGTGATAGCTTTATTTGTATATGGCTTACTATGCTTTTAAAGCTTACTTTGTGCATTCTTTCCATGCTTTATAGATTATCGAAGCTAGCTCGGACACGGGGATCGTCAGAAAAACGTCATCACACAATCGATCATCTTGTCAGTACTTTTGGAGCATTGTATAGTTGGTATATGGCATGTATAGGCTAATGTTATTTTGGTATTTTTGAGTTCTGATTATAGCCATGAGATTTAGCTCGTGAATGTTTGATAAATGATATCTGTGAGGTATATAATGTAACACCCTAATTTTGTGCCTAGTTGGAACAGTGGTTTCGGGACCACAAATCCGATGATGAAAATTTTATTTTTTATTATATTTTTATGGTCTACGATTTCACGGAATAATTTCGTGAAAATTTTCTTTTGAAAATTTTGACGTTTGGGTACTTAATTTAGTCAAAAAGAGTAAATCGTAAAAAGTGCAAAAGTTGAGTTCTACATACTAGAGGTGTCCAATTATTATGAAATTTTAAATTGAGGGTCCTTAAATGGTAATTAGACCATTGGTCAATTGCTGGACAAAAGTAGACATGAAATGGGTGTAATAAAATATTTTTAAGTTAGGCGTATTTTGGTAAACTAAATAATTAAAAGAATTAAAAAGGGCAATAAGCCAAATTAGCTATCATCTTCTTCATTCAACCGTTTCTACCAGCAGCAGCCATGGTTATGTTTTGTTCAAATTCCCATGCTCGATTGTAAGTGCTCCCTAGCCCCGTTTTTAAAGTTCTTTACTTTTTTGAAATCCCGGTAACTTTGTTAAGCTTATTCTAGCAATAATTTAACCTAGGGTTTATATTTGGTAAAATACCCATAGATGAAATGTGTTCATTTTGATGTTTTATGGTAGAATATGAAGCTTGAAATTGTGTTAAGCAACTTTTACTAAGCGATTTTACGTGAAAACGAGTAAAACGACCTAATTGGTAAAAATACCTAATGTTCTTAAGTATATGTTAGAGTGCGAATTTCATGTTGCTATAGAAGGGAAATATGATCATCATGTCACAAAACATAAGGAAATAGGATGAAGTTTAATTTACGAGTGTAGGGGCAAAAATGTAATTTTGACAAAGTTTAGGGGCAAAATTGTAATATTGCCAAAATATGATTTTGGGTTAATTTGAATAATGTGAGTCCTAATTAGGCTATATTTGAAATGATAGAGCAAGGAAAAATTGAAATTCGGGCTAAAATCGAAAAATATCAGGTTGTGGATAAAATGGTAAAAACGGCCATTTTCGCATACGAGGTAAGTTCATATTATTTTTTTTATAATGCAATGTGTAATTTAATGTTATTGCCTTTATATTAAATGGGATGTAAGTTCATGTGTAAATGTTGGTAACATAAATGTCATTTTAAGTAATTTAATGTTATTTATATGATATGATGATTATTATTATGAAATATTATGCTTTGTGGTTATTTTTGAGTAATATGCAAAATTATATGAATTACTTGATAAATATGAAATGCTACCAAGTATCAGTTCCAACATTTTGTGGAAGATGACAAAGATGTGTGATCCAGGAAAATCACGTTTGATCCTTAGGAATAGATTAGGATACAAGTGACATGTTACTAGTATATTTAAGTTCCGAACTCGTTGAGTTGAGTCCGAGTTCGTGAGACGTAACTAGGCATCCGAACTTGTAGAGTTGAATCTGAGTTCTCTTATGGATGCACACACCCGAGCTCGTTGAGTTGAGTCCGAGTTCACTTATGGGTGGGTTACATGGCAGCTTGGCTACACATATATTCCGCAGACTATTGAGTTTGTCTAGCTGTGGGCATGGCACTTATGTGCATGCATTCCGTGTATCTGAATATATTCCGAGTGTTCAACGGATAATTTGGCGAAGTATTCATTGATGATCCCAATGAGATAAGCCATTGGTGAGTTTGTCTTTGAGTCATGTTACAAGTTGTACAGGTATGTACACTAAACTTATGTGTGATGCCTTGACATGTGATGATCTATGATGTATATAGTATTTGGTGAATATTATGAAAATGACATGATTTGGAATAAGTCCTTGATACTTGATTCCATTGAGATTATGGATTTATGCTTATGAAGCATAATCATGTGTTCTTACCATTATGAATGAGATGATATTGTATGGATTTGGTGAGTAATAGTAATGAATGAGTAAACTTAGCCTTGGCAGTTTTGGGTTACAGTAGTGGTGCAACTTTGGAAATTCACCATAAATTGTGGAAATTGAATTAGGGGCTAAATAAAATATGAGGTTAAATACCAATGAGTCTAGTGTCACATAGAAGAAAAGGTATATGCAATTGAAATTTCTATTATGAGATATTTAAATTGTTGTGAGACAGAGTTTGAATGATTTCATGATCCCCTCTTTCGATTTGAGAAAATCATTAAAAACTGTATAAAAATAATTATGGATTTTAATTTATATTATTAAAATCCTTAATGATTCTATTCTCTAGAAATATATATGAGAGCATTATCAAAATTCTGTACTACGAGAAAAATAATTTTTAGTGAAGAGAGGTCAGAACTGTTGGACAGCAAAAAAGGGGAAACTTTAGTGAATAAACCGTACTAATTGGATAAACCAAAACTTCTGGAAATTTTATGGGAGAAAGGTATATGAATCTAGTTTCAAGGAAAATTAACAAAACCTAGTTTGGAATCTCGTAGCTCTAGATATAAATGAATTAGTAACTGTAGCTTGGTAAAACAGCTTAACCTGAATAAGAGTAAATTGTACAATTATGATGTTTTACCTTAAAAAAAAAAGACATGTGGGTAATTGCTTATTAAATTCATATGGACTTACTAAGCATAAAGCTTACCCCTCCTCTCTACTTTTTCAGTTTTGGCAGGTCGGCTCGGGGTTGGAGATTGTCGGAGACAAAATTACACTATCAAGCTATCATTTTTGGGAGAATTAATTCAAATATTAGAAATATCAAGTGAGTGGCATGTATAGGAAGTTGGCTTGTGACATGTATTATTATTATGACTTTGACCATACGTATCAGTTTGCATTGAGTTATCGTATATGATCATGAGATGTGGTCCTTATCCATTATGTTTTGTAAGTTTAATTAATCATGACATGTCCTATGTTTTGATATGATGATATAGTTAGCTTTCTTTGTTATGCATGATTGGTAATACATCAGGTCAGTTAAATGTAGGCCAGTGGATCATGAATTAAATGGAAATGAGTAATGTTTCCTTGAATATGGTTGTTTAATGGACAAATTGGTAACTACATTATGATTGTATAAAATGAGAATAAGATTTAGCATGTCTAATTCTTGTTAATGTAAGAATGCATATTATATACAGGATGGTAAGCAAATATGTTTAAAGTGAATGACATGTTATTGCATGATTATGGATGTGTAAGTGCTCATTTATGCCACGTTATATGTCTTTAAATATAAATCTATGCATGTGTTCAAAAAGCTTTGAATTAAATGAAATTTTGTGGCCCGGTTTTCGTCTATGTGTATGGTTAAGTCTGGTAATGCCTCGTACCCTGTTCTGGCCTTGGATACGAGTAAGGGGTGTTACATTTGGTGGTATCAAAGCTATGGTTTAGTCGGTTCTCAGACTAACTTAGCATGTGTAAAAGTCTAGTTATATATGTCACGGATCTGTGATAGTGTGATGTCTTTCGAAGCATAAGAGCACTATCTTATTTAAACAAAGGTACTCTCCAACCGAGCTGCACCGACCATGTTCAAGGTGATTGATGGTATTTGAGTAAAATTATTATTATGATAAGTCTCGGTTCAGAAAAGTATGAATAAAAGTTTATGATATATATGTGATAACATGTGATATGAAAGTTTATGTTGTGATAAATATCTATATTTGCTTAATGCTTATATGATATAGTGCACTTGGCTTACTTGACAAGTTGAATGGGATAAATAGAAATTCGTAGAGGTATGAGTAAGGGTTCATAATATCATGATACGAATGAAAATGTCATTTTCTTGATTGGACATTGAATGTTGATGAATGTTAATGATATTTTTATGAGATAAAGAATTATAACGAAATGAACTTATCTATGTTAAATTGTTTGGACTAAATTATATGATTGTAACGATATGTATATGATGATACGCAAAGTGAAAGTTATGATTGTGATGCAAATATTCATGTTTGTTTGTCCTTTATGTGATGTCATGAGCATGACTTATTTGATTAAATGAATGGATAAGTAAAGCTATCTAGAAAACATAAGATGCATGTATAAGTATACTTGTCTAAATGGGATAATTGGAAAATTGGTGTAAACCAACATGAATGTTGCATTGCTTGAAATGAATGACATGCTTTTGATGATGTTGCTATGATGATGAAAGTTGTGTCATATGTATATGTATAAGAAAGTCGAGTCAGAGGCCCTACAACCCTTTCCCCTTTATCGAAGTGGTGCTTATAATGGAATTTCATGAGGTTTGTACTGAATAAGTTCCCGGTTGAAAAACCAAAGAGTTCAATGATAGAATAATTATAAGTGTGACAGCCCAAAATTGACCCTAGTCGGGAAGTGGTTTCGGGACCACAAAACCGAGTTATAAAAATAATTAATTGCTATGTTCTATGTTTATTATGTGTGTGTACATGCATATGTGGAAGTTTCATTCCCTAATTTTGCCAATTGCATGAGGAATTATTAAATAGGGATCAACATGAGACATGGTGAAATATGATAGGCTAATTTTAAAGGGCTTATTAGTGCATGTCAACACAAGGGTGGACTTGCATGTCAAATTGCCCAATTCCCTTATAGTGGCTGGCCAAGATGGATTGATGATGGGCAATATATTTGTTGAATTTGATATTATAATAAGAAATTGGGTTATTGGAGTTATAATGAATAAAAGAAAGAATAAAAGAAAAAAAGAAAGGTAATGAAAACAAAGCTTGTATCCTTGGTTCTTCTTGGCCGATTGTAAAGAGGAAGATAGGAGGGAAACATTCGGTCACTTGAAGCTTGAGAAGGTTAGTAAAAATTTTGTTAGTTTTTGAAATTTTAAGTTTAGTTTAAGTCAATTAGCTAGTTCCATATTAGCCCATTTGAAAACTTGGAATTTTAGATGTTGGTTTGAGCTTTCGGTTGTGGTTGTCAAGGGAGGAAATGAGATTTTGTTTGTCTTCAACAATTGATTGGTATATAAGTGTTAAATGTGAGAAAATTTTGTTTGGGTAATTGTAATAAATAATTAGTTCAATTTGATAATAAGGTATGAGGTGATAAGTAAAAATTTCATGGTGGTTTAGGTTTAATGACATTCGGCTATGGTATTTGACAATGGTAAATTTTGTTGTTTCATGATAAAGATAGATGAGTGTTTGAGCTATACAAATAATCATATGTGAGCAATGGGTGCTAAAGGGAAAGGAATCGACTACCTTATTATGTACCAAGGCCGAATGTGTACTTGAATTAGGAAGTGATTGAGTAATGTTTGTACCTTAAGTGATAGAATAGAGTGAATGCTTGGAATGTGATATGTGTGAATTATATGTTAAATTAAGGTTTGCTAAGCTAGCTATTAAGGTGAAATGCAAATGTTAGTATTTGATTTGGTAATAATCTGCTTGGGGACAGCAGCAGTAAGGTGATTTTGGAAAATCGCCATAATTTGTAGGAGTTTAATTAGAAGCTGAGTAAATTATGTCATTAAAGCTTGAAGAGTCTATTTTCTTACAAAAGAAACTATAAGAACTAAAGAGTTACCGATCTTGAGATATTTGAAGTATTGTGGGGCTGAGTCAAAATGACTACTAGATTCCCTGTTCTGTATTTAGGAAATCATTATAAATTGTACAAAAATGATTATAAGATAAAATTTATATGCTTAAACTCCTTAATGAGTCTAGTTTCAAATGAAATCAAATACAACACATTTGGAATTCTGTAAAATGAGAAATTTGATTCGTAGTGAAGAGTGGTCAGATTAGTCAAACAGTGAAACAGGGGAAACTTTAAGAAAAATCTGGTATTGATTGGCCAAGCCTAAAATTCTGAAAATTTTATGGATGGAAGATGTACGAGTCTATATTCAGGGAAAATTAACGGCAAGTGATTTGGAGTTTTGTAGCTCCAGTTATAAATAATTTACTGACTGCTGCTCAGGGAAAACAGCTCGTAGTGAATATGTGATTTTGTTGTAAACATTAATGAAAATTTGCTAATGAATTATTTATTGATTTTTATAAAGCTTACTATAATCTATGTGTGTGAAAGTCGAATCAATTTATATATTATTCTGAAAGTAATACTTGAATAGTCGATTAATGACTATTTTAAAATTTGTTGAACTTAAGCTCAAGAGCAAAGGGGAACTAAATCCGATAAAGGGAAGGAAAAAGTAATTGAATAGCCATTGAATTCGTTCGACAACATCCGAGGTAAGTCTTCGAGTAATGACCCTACTTGAATTATATTGAAATGATTAGTCATCCTATGATGGATAGTCAAATGTGCATAGAGACTATGTTATAAAGCCAATTGAAATCATGCTCTTTGTGTGTGGCTATTGAGCCGAAATTGGAAAGGTTTAATAAATGCTTTGTGTTTGAGCCTTAGTAACGAAAGTGAAATATGGATGTGTCATGATTGTTGATATATATGTGCATGAGCATTTGAATTTTTCCGGGCTAAGTCCCGAAGGCAATTGTGCTAGTGATTTTATCCGGGCTAAGACCCGAAGGCATTTGTGCGAGTTGATATATCCGGGCTAAGACCCGCAAGCATTTATGCGAGTTGATATATCCGGGCTAAGACCCGCAGGCATTTGTGCGAGTTGATATATCCGGGCTAAGACCCGCAGGCATTTGTGCGAGTTGATATATATCCGGGCTAAGACCCGAAGGCAATTGTGCAAGTTGATATATCCGGGCTAAGACCCGAAGGCATTCGTGCGAGTTGCTATGCCCGGGTTAAGACCCGAAGGCAATTGTGCTTGTGGTAATATCCGGCTAAATTCCGAAGAAACTTGGGTATGAATGTGAGCGTTTTGTGCTGTAATAAATTCAATTAATACGCTCAACAAACCCAAACGATAAGGTATGTTTGCATGTGATTCGGAAAAGTCGATTCGTTTTAAGTAGTATTCGTTCAATCGACTAACGAACTTTTGGGCTTTTATATGGGTTGATACCTTGTGTGTGTATATATGTTGACGAATTGTGAAGTAAGCATGATTATGAGAATGTGTATTAATAAAGTGATTCATTTAGCTATGTGAATGTAATACTTTAGTCAAAGCCGATTTCATTACTTGAAACTTACTAAGCTTTAAAATGCTTACCCGTTGCTTTGGCTCTCTGTTTTATAGATTTTGTTCGTTAGCTATCGGATTCGGGATCATCGAAGTCGAAGTCATCCACACTATCAAAGCTCTTTTGGTACTCTTTTAGTTGAACTCTGGATATGGCATGTATAGGACTACCCCTTGTTGTTTTAAGCACTTCTTGTGATGTATGTGTGTTCAGCCATGCGAAAATGGCTTGTAGAAGTGGAGTATGGCATTAGACCATTTGTGTTTATGTATGTATATATGGTTTCATGATGTGACTATGGTTTGGAATGGAAGTGTTGGGCAAATGATCAGCCATTGGAATGGCTAAATATGATCATATGTGGACCTATGTATGACAAAACCCTAGTTGGTCCATGGTAACCACGAAATAGGTAAAGTTTACCTTGAAAACAGATGCTGATAGCAACAGTGGTGTGGATTTGAAAAATCACACAAATTTGTAGGAATGGAATTAAATAGTGAATAAATTATGTAATCGAACCTTGATGAATCTATTTTCATATGAAAGTAACGAAACAATCATATGAACAGTATATTAAGAGATATTAAAGTTCTCGTGAAACAGGGCCAGAACGGTTTCTGGATCTCCTGTTTCGACTTTGAAAATTTGCCATAAATTAACCAGAGATAATTAGGAGTCATACCATATATGTATAGATTCCTCTCTGAGTCTAGTTTCTATAGAAACAAACGGCATCAGTATTGGAGCCCTGTACAGGGAGATATCCAAGTCGTAATGCGCAAAGGTCAGGGTAGTCGATCCCTGTAACATGGGAGACTTTGACTAATAAACTGTACTAATTGGCCCAACCAAAAATTCTAGAAAAAAATATGTAGATGGGCATATGAGTCTAGTTTCAGGGAAAAATCACGAATCTGATTTTTGAGTTGTGAAACTCAAGATATGATTTTTAAAGCGACTATTACGCAGATTGGCAGTGTCTGGAAAATTTTTAAAAGTCTGTTAACACCTCGTGTTCGACTCCGGTGACGGTCTCGGGTTCGGGGTGTTACAATTGATTGGTATCAGAGCTACGGTTTAGTCGATTCTAGGGCTACCGTAATGCGTTGGGTCTAGCTATACATGCCATTTTATGTGATTATTTGATAGTGTGGTGATTTCTGACATTTGCAAATGTGTTTATTTATAGTAATGGATCCCGATCCCGACCGAGAGGTAGCTGATGATCTTGAGAGTGTAGCGCCTGCTCCCGCACAAGGGACAGCGCCGGCGGACTCTCAACCTAATGCTAGTAACCCGAATGATGAAGCTAGACAAGCTTTCTATAGCGTGATGAATGATTGGTTCAACCAATACATTCGAACTAATACGGCTGTTCCACAACCTCCATTCCCGACAAATACCACCCCCGCACCTACAATACCTCCGGTAACTGACCAAATAAGGTCAAATAAGCCCCCAGTTGACAGAATCCGAAAACATGGGGCTACTGAATTTAAGGCTACGGATAGCGATGATGTCGAGCAAGCTGAACTTTGGTTGGACAACACTATCCGGGTACTCGATGAGCTATCTTGTACACCTGATGAATGCCTAAAGTGTACTATCTCCTTGTTACACGATTCTGCCTACTATTGGTGGAGTACTCTGACTTCTGTTGTGCCTCGAGAGCAAGTAACTTGGGAGTTTTTCCAAACTGAGTTTCGGAAAAAGTATATCAGTCAGAGATTTGTTGATAAAAAACGGAAGGAATTTCTTGAGCTTAAGCAAGGTTCTATGTCAGTTACTGATTACGAGCGAAAATTTGTTAGACTTAGTAGATACGCTCGGGAATGTGTTTCGTCCGAGGCTATCATGTGTAAACGCTTCGAGGATGGGCTGAATGAAGATATAAAAATGTTCGTTGGCATTCTTGAAATACGAGAGTTCGTAGTACTTGTCGAGCGAGCTTGTAAAGCCGAAGAGCTTAGAAAAGAAAAACAAAAAGTTGATGTGGGAACAGGGGAGTTTCGTAAAAGATCCTCGGGAAAGTCTCTTCAACAGGCATCGAAGAAATTTCGAGATGATGTGGGCCGGTCTAGAGGCACTTCGGGCCTTTTTAGACGAGATCGTGATCGACCCCCTGTGGGTACCCGAGGCACTTCGATCGCTAGTGTTGGGAATGAACGTCGAGACAAAACAAAATGTCGATATTGCGGTAAATGGCATTCGGGGAGTTGTAGATTCCATGACCGCTCCTGTTACAAGTGTGGATCAGTTGACCACTTCATCAAAGATTGCCCGAGGTTGTCTGAACAGAATGTAAATCAGAGTGGGAAACCGGGTGCTACCACTGCTCGAGGTAGACCATCTAGAAATACGGGCAATGCTAGTGGTGGTCAGAGAGGATCTAGAGATGCTACGACCAGATCCGAGGCTCGTGCGCCTGCTAGAGCTTATGCTATACGTGCCCGCGAGGATGCTTCTTCGCCTGATGTTATTACCGATACTTTCACTCTCTTTGATACTAATGTAATTGCTTTGATTGACCCCGGTTCTACTCATTCTTACATATGTGAAACCTTAGCATCCAGTAAGACTTTACCTATTGAGTCTACTGAGTTCGTAATTCGGGTGTCAAATCCCTTGGGTCGTTACGTGCTTGTCGACAAAGTGTGTAAGAAATGTCCCCTAGTGATTCGAGGTTCCTGTTTTCCGGCGGACTTGATGCTTTTGCCGTTTGATGAATTTGATGTTATTCTCGGGTTGGATTGGTTGACCGTGCATGATGCGGTTGTGAATTGCAAAAGCAAGACTATTGATTTGAGGTGCGCAAATAACGAAGTAATCCGAGTTGAGTCTACAGACTTGGATGGGTTGCCAGTTGTAATATCCTCAATTTTGGCCCAGAAATATGTAAGAAAAGGGTGTGAAGCATACCTTGCGTATGTACTTGATGACAAAGAATTAGAAAAGAAACCCGAATCTGTGCCGGTGGTTTGTGAATACCTGGATGTTTTTCCTGAAGAATTACCGGGTTTACCACCTGTTCGGGAGGTAGAGTTTGGTATTGAGCTTGTACCTGGGACTACGGCGATTTCGATAGCTCCGTATCGTATGGCACCAACCGAGTTAAAAGAGTTGAAAGCTCAGTTGCAAGAATTGACGGATAGAGGTTTTGCTCGATCAAGTTTCTCACCTTGGGGTGCACCAGTATTGTTCGTGAAAAAGAAGGACGGAACCATGAGGTTGTGCATTGACTATCGTCAATTGAATAAAGTGACGATAAAGAATAAATATCCGTTACCGCGTATTGATGATTTGTTTGATCAACTAAAGGGAGCCTCAGTGTTCTCAAAAATAGATTTGAGATCGGGTTATTATCAGTTGCGGGTTCGAGATTCGGACGTACCCAAAACTGCTTTCAGAACGAGGTACGGTCACTACGAATTCTTAGTGATGCCGTTTGGGCTTACTAATGCCCCTGCGGTATTTATGGATTTGATGAATCGGATCTTTAGACCATATTTGGATCAGTTCGTAGTTGTGTTCATTGATGACATCTTGGTCTATTCAAGAGATGAGACCGAACATGCTGAGCACCTGAGACTAGTGTTGCAAATGTTGCGGGATAAGCAGTTATATGCTAAGTTCAGTAAGTGTGAGTTCTGGTTAAGAGAGGTTAGCTTCTTGGGTCATTTGGTATCCGCATCGGGTATTCGAGTTGACTCGAGCAAAATTTCAGCCATACTTAACTGGAAGCCTCCAAGAAATATTACTGAAGTTCGGAGCTTTTTGGGACTCGCCGGTTATTACCGACGATTTGTCAAAGGTTTCTCGATGATAGCCACACCAATGACGAAGCTACTTCAAAAGGATGTTAAGTTCGAATGGATGGAGAAATGTCAGAAAAGTTTTGATCAACTAAAAACTTATTTGACTGAAGCTCCAATTTTAGTGCAACCCGAATCAGGCAAAGAGTTTGTCATTTATAGTGACGCATCCCTACTTGGGCTGGGCTGCGTATTGATGCAAGAAGGTCGAGTGGTGGCCTATGCGTCGAGACAATTAAAGCCACATGAGAAAAATTATCCGACCCATGATCTTGAACTAGCTGCCATCGTGTTTGCTTTAAAAATATGGCGACATTACCTATTTGGTGAAAAGTGCCATGTATTTTCGGATCACAAAAGTCTCAAATATTTGATGACTCAAAGAGACTTAAATCTGCGACAAAGACGTTGGCTTGAGTTGTTGAAAGATTACGAGCTTGTCATTGATTACCACCCGGGAAAGGCTAATGTGGTTGCGGACGCCTTAAGTCGGAAGTCATTGTTTGCTTTACGAGCGATGAATGTGCATTTGTCTGTTCTACCCGACAATGTGTTAGTAGCTGAATTAAAAGCCAAACCATTATTGACTCATCAAATTCGTGAAGCTCAGAAAGTCGATGATGAATTGGTTGCAAAACGGGCTGAGTGTGTTCCGAACAAGGAATCGGAGTTTCAAATTGATGATGATGATTGTTTGAGGTTCAGAAGTCGTTTGTGTGTTCCAAGGAATTCGGGACTCATTTCGATGATTCTGAACGAAGCCCATTGTAGCCGAATGTCAATTCACCCGGGGAGTACGAAAATGTACAACGATTTGAAACGTTGGTTTTGGTGGCATGGTATGAAACGAGACATCTCCGACTTTGTTTCGAGATGTTTAATATGTCAACAAGTGAAAGCGGAACATCAAGTGCCTTCAGGATTACTTCAGCCGATCATGATACCCGAATGGAAATGGGATCGAGTCACAATGGACTTTGTGTCTGGACTGCCATTGTCAACAAGTAAGAAGGATGTGATTTGGGTTGTTGTTGATAGACTGACTAAGTCGGCTCACTTTATCCCCGTGCGTACGGATTTTTCATTGGATAAACTAGCCGAATTGTATGTTTCTCAGATTGTGAGATTACACGGGGTACCTATTTCTATCGTGTCGGATAGAGATCCGAGATTTACCTCACGATTTTGGAAGAAATTGCAAGAAGCTTTGGGTACCAAGCTGCATTTTAGCACTGCTTTTCACCCCCAAACCGATGGTCAATCCGAGCGGATAATTCAGATACTTGAGGATATGTTGAGATGTTGCATCCTCGAGTTTAGTAGTTCATGGGAACGGTATTTACCTTTGATTGAATTCGCTTACAACAATAGTTTTCAATCAAGTATTAAGATGGCACCTTACGAGGCTTTGTACGGTCGTAAATGCCGTACACCATTGTTTTGGACCGAGCTCGGTGAAAGTAAAATTTTCGGAGTTGATTTGATTAAGGATGCTGAACAGAAAGTAAAGGTAATCCGTGAAAGTCTGAAAGCAGCCACAGATCGTCAGAAGTCGTACGCGGATTTGAAACGAAAAGACATTGAGTATCAGGTGGGAGATAAAGTGTTTCTTAAAGTTTCACCTTGGAAAAAGATACTCAGATTTGGCCGTAAAGGCAAATTGAGTCCGAGGTTCATTGGGCCGTATGAAATATCCGAAAGAATTGGTCCAGTGGCATATAGATTGATTTTACCTCCTGAACTTGAAAGAATTCACAACGTTTTTCATGTTTCGATGCTTCTACGTTATAGATCTGACCCCTCCCACATAATTAATCCCTCCGAGGTTGACATTCAATCCGATATGAGTTATGAAGAAGAGCCGATGCGTATCCTAGCTCGTGAAGTGAAGGAGTTGCGAAACAAAAGGGTTCCGTCAGTAAAGGTGTTATGGCTCAAACACGGGATCGAGGAAGCTACTTGGGAAACCGAAAGCTCGATGAAAGAACGATACCCAAACCTATTTACCGGTAAGATTTTCGGGGACGAAAATTTCTTAAGTGGGGGAGAGTTGTGACAGCCCAAAATTGACCCTAGTCGGGAAGTGGTTTCGGGACCACAAAACCGAGTTATAAAAATAATTAATTGCTATGTTCTATGTTTATTATGTGTGTGTACATGCATATGTGGAAGTTTCATTCCCTAATTTTGCCAATTGCATGAGGAATTATTAAATAGGGATCAACATGAGACATGGTGAAATATGATAGGCTAATTTTAAAGGGCTTATTAGTGCATGTCAACACAAGGGTGGACTTGCATGTCAAATTGCCCAATTCCCTTATAGTGGCCGGCCAAGATGGATTGATGATGGGCAATATATTTGTTGAATTTGATATTATAATAAGAAATTGGGTTATTGGAGTTATAATGAATAAAAGAAAGAATAAAAGAAAAAAAGAAAGGTAATGAAAACAAAGCTTGTATCCTTGGTTCTTCTTGGCCGATTGTAAAGAGGAAGATAGGAGGGAAACATTCGGTCACTTGAAGCTTGAGAAGGTTAGTAAAAATTTTGTTAGTTTTTGAAATTTTAAGTTTAGTTTAAGTCAATTAGCTAGTTCCATATTAGCCCATTTGAAAACTTGGAATTTTAGATGTTGGTTTGAGCTTTCGGTTGTGGTTGTCAAGGGAGGAAATGAGATTTTGTTTGTCTTCAACAATTGATTGGTATATAAGTGTTAAATGTGAGAAAATTTTGTTTGGGTAATTGTAATAAATAATTAGTTCAATTTGATAATAAGGTATGAGGTGATAAGTAAAAATTTCATGGTGGTTTAGGTTTAATGACATTCGGCTATGGTATTTGACAATGGTAAATTTTGTTGTTTCATGATAAAGATAGATGAGTGTTTGAGCTATACAAATAATCATATGTGAGCAATGGGTGCTAAAGGGAAAGGAATCGACTACCTTATTATGTACTAAGGCCGAATGTGTACTTGAATTAGGAAGTGATTGAGTAATGTTTGTACCTTAAGTGATAGAATAGAGTGAATGCTTGGAATGTGATATGTGTGAATTATATGTTAAATTAAGGTTTGCTAAGCTAGCTATTAAGGTGAAATGCAAATGTTAGTATTTGATTTGGTAATAATCTGCTTGGGGACAGCAGCAGTAAGGTGAATTTGGAAAATCGCCATAATTTGTAGGAGTTGAATTAGAAGCTGAGTAAATTATGTCATTAAAGCTTGAAGAGTCTATTTTCTTACAAAAGAAACTATAAGAACTAAAGAGTTACCGATCTTGAGATATTTGAAGTATTGTGGGGCTGAGTCAAAATGACTACTAGATTCCCTGTTCTGTTTTTAGGAAATCATTATAAATTGTACAAAAATGATTATAAGATAAAATTTATATGCTTAAACTCCTTAATGAGTCTAGTTTCAAATGAAATCAAATACAACACATTTGGAATTCTGTAAAATGAGAAATTTGATTCGTAGTGAAGAGTGGTCAGATTAGTCAAACAGTGAAACAGGGGAAACTTTAAGAAAAATCTGGTATTGATTGGCCAAGCCTAAAATTCTGAAAATTTTATGGATGGAAGATATACGAGTCTATATTCAGGGAAAATTAACGGCAAGTGATTTGGAGTTTTGTAGCTCCAGTTATAAATAATTTACTGACTCCTGCTCAGGGAAAACAGCTCGTAGTGAATATGTGATTTTGTTGTAAACATTAATGAAAATTTGCTAATGAATTATTTATTGATTTTTATAAAGCTTACTATAATCTATGTGTGTGAAAGTCGAATCAATTTATATATTATTCTGAAAGTAATACTTGAATAGTCGATTAATGACTATTTTAAAATTTGTTGAACTTAAGCTCAAGAGCAAAGGGGAACTAAATCCGATAAAGGGAAGGAAAAAGTAATTGAATAGCCATTGAAGTCGTTCGACAACATCCGAGGTAAGTCTTCGAGTAATGACCCTACTTGAATTATATTGAAATGATTAGTCATCCTATGATGGATAGTCAAATGTGCATAGAGACTATGTTATAAAGCCAATTGAAATCATGCTCTTTGTGTGTGGCTATTGAGCCGAAATTGGAAAGGTTTAATAAATGCTTTGTGTTTGAGCCTTAGTAACGAAAGTGAAATATGGATGTGTCATGATTGTTGATATATATGTGCATGAGCATTTGAATTTTTCCGGGCTAAGTCCCGAAGGCAATTGTGCTAGTGATTTTATCCGGGCTAAGACCCGAAGGCATTTGTGCGAGTTGATATATCCGGGCTAAGACCCGCAGGCATTTATGCGAGTTGATATATCCGGGCTAAGACCCGCAGGCATTTGTGTGAGTTGATATATCCGGGCTAAGACCCGCAGGCATTTGTGCGAGTTGATATATATCCGGGCTAAGACCCGAAGGCAATTGTGCAAGTTGATATATCCGGGCTAAGACCCGAAGGCATTCGTGCGAGTTGCTATGCCCGGGTTAAGACCCGAAGGCAATAGTGCTTGTGGTAATATCTGGCTAAATTCCGAAGAAACTTGGGTATGAATGTGAGCGTTTTGTGCTGTAATAAATTCAATTAATACGCTCAACAAACCCAAACGATAAGGTATGTTTGCATGTGATTCGGAAAAGTCGATTCGTTTTAAGTAGTATTCGTTCAATCGACTAACGAACTTTTGGGCTTTTACATGGGTTGATACCTTGTGTGTGTATATATGTTGACGAATTGTGAAGTAAGCATGATTATGAGAATGTGTATTAATAAAGTGATTCATTTAGCTATGTGAATGTAATACTTTAGTCAAAGCCGATTTCATTACTTGAAACTTACTAAGCTTTGAAATGCTTACCCGTTGCTTTGGCTCTCTGTTTTATAGATTTTGTTCGTTAACTATCGGATTCGGGATCATCGAAGTCGAAGTCATCCACACTATCAAAGCTCTTTTGGTACTCTTTTAGTTGAACTCTGGATATGGCATGTATAGGACTACCCCTTGTTGTTTTAAGCACTTCTTGTGATGTATGTGTGTTCAGCCATGCGAAAATGGCTTGTAGAAGTGGAGTATGGCATTAGACCATTTGTGTTTATGTATGTATATATGGTTTCATGATGTGACTATGGTTTGGAATGGAAGTGTTGGGCAAATGATCAGCCATTGGAATGGCTAAATATGATCATATGTGGACCTATGTATGACAAAACCCTAGTTGGTCCATGGTAACCACGAAATAGGTAAAGTTTACCTTGAAAACAGATGCTGACAGCAGCAGTGGTGTGGATTTGAAAAATCACAAAAATTTGTAGGAATGGAATTAAATAGTGAATAAATTATGTAATCCAACCTTGATGAATCTATTTTCATATGAAAGTAACGAAACAATCATATGAACAGTATATTAAGAGATATTAAAGTTCTCGTGAAACGGGGCCAGAACAGTTTCTGGATCTCCTGTTTCGACTTTGAAAATTTACCATAAATTAACCAGAGATAATTAGGAGTCATACCATATATGTATAGATTCCTCTTTGAGTCTAGTTTCTATAGAAACAAACGGCATCAGTATTGGAGCCCTGTAAAAGGAGATATCCAAGTCGTAATGCGCAAAGGTCAGGGTAGTCGATCCCTGTAACATTGGAGACTTTGACTAATAAACTGTACTAATTGGCCCAACCAAAAATTCTAGAAAAAAATATGTAGATGGGCATATGAGTCTAGTTTCAGGGAAAAATCACGAATCTGATTTTTGAGTTGTGAAACTCAAGATATGATTTTTAAAGCGACTATTACGCAGATTGGCAGTGTCTGGAAAATTTTTAAAAGTCTGTTAACACCTCGTGTTCGACTCCGGTGACGGTCTCGGGTTCGGGGTGTTACAATAAGTATGTTTAGAGATTGAGAATGAGTTGATAAGTAAAGTCAGAGCTAGAAAAGTATTAGGTTGACATAAAGATTATTGCAGCTATGCACTGTCCCGGTTAGAGAATGAATTTACTTTGGTAAATTGAATTACTCAGGTACAAGGTCGAGAAAAGTGTAAATCAAAATTTATTCAGAACTGGTATTCTTTAGTGAAAGGTCTAACATGAAATTTGTGATGGTAGAACTAGTTGTGGGAAATGGTATTTGAAATGTGTAATATCTGAGTGTGACAGCTACGGCTGAACAGATTTAATAGATTCTTTTGAGATGTTCTATGTATTTATCCATTCTCAAAAAAATTTCTACGGTTGTTGATCTTTTGAAGAAATTCTTGTTATATGGGAATGTTTTCTAATCCTGGTGTTAGATAGAAGCATTGGTAGTCTGACTAGTTTATAATTTGTATTGCTGTATTTCCTCAGGCATTTATTACATTTCATCTGATAAGAATTGATGAGAGGATATGTATAATATTATGATATTGTTTCTTTTACTTGATGCTCCATTTGATATATATGTATGGGAAAATACATTGTTCTTGTTATATTTGATTCCAGTGGGATTAAATGATGTTTTCTTCTGGACTTTTTTTCTCTGAGGAATTTTTGAGATCTTCCATATTTTCCTATGAGTTTGGTTTTCGATTTTCCAGCATAGTATCGTATCTTGGATTTCTTTATTCGGTTTTCTTGTTATCTTTATTCCATAATTTGTCAATTATGACTTATGTTCGAAGTGCATTCTTCAGCTCGTGATAATCATGACAAGCATGACTATACTTCCGATTTGATCTTGGTAATGTGGTGATTTTAGTATTAGAAATTTTCAAATTTTCGTGTAAGGATTTGACAATAGTAAAGGCATAAGTGATAAAAGTGCGAGTTGCAATCGGTATGGTGTATTACTTCTCTCAAGTAAGTCAATTATAATTAATGACTTCAATTGAGGTATTTTGGTTACTTGAGCTAATGCAATTGAGATGGTTTTGATTAGTGTAAGGAATGAATAGTAAAGGACTGCATGATGAATTGTTTAGTAACTAGAAGAAAGGATTACTTGAAATGTCATTCAACGGTGTTTAGATCGGCTTGAGTGTTTAATCTGTGTGAATTATTTATTTGAAAGATTTAATATGACAATTATGTCAAGATCATTTTTCCCAAGTCTGATAATAGAATTTCATTTCTTTACGGGTAAAAGACAAATAGTCTGAACGAGAAGTGCATATCTCTTAGAAAATTTTGATATGAGTTAAAGCTACTAAGAATGATAAAGTTTTCATCTTGTGAAAGCTGAAAAATTTATTACATGTTAGCAAGGTTTGGACAGATGAGAATATTGCTAGCCAAAGCATCTGAACTAGACTAGTTTGCATTGAGTAAAGATTTCCTAATTTTCAGTAATGCGCTGTTGTATGAATGGTGATGTGTTTCAAGAAAATAAGTTACTGTGATAGTTTGGAGCATTTGATGTCACTGAAAATTTGAGTTGTTGATGGGGTTAAAGCCGAGCATCAGGATCTACCGGAATTATCTCTGCCAGTATTGATATTAGGATGAGAATGAGAAGGATTATTTTCGAGGCTATATCAGAATTATTTCCGTAGCAAAAAGAGGAAAATGTGATAGTGAGTAGTAAACTAAAAGAGTACAGTGAGGATCGACTTCTGATGTTGAATTTCAGATTGGATCTGATTCATGGTATTATTATTTCGAGGCTTATGCAGAAAGAACTGTACGAAGCTTACAGTGAAAATTTGCCTATTCATTCAGAGAGTAATGACGTGTACTGTAATTTGATTAAGATGTTATTGAATTGTGATTTATTAATGATGAAAATCTGTATGATTATTTCGGAAGAGTGCAGATTCCTTTGATTGTTGGATTTCTTGGAATTCTAGTCTCCATAAACCAAATTGAGATCCGTGTTTTATGTCATGATATCATGGGAAACTAAGAAGCCTTTCAAAATTTAAGAACAATTGGGAGTTGAGTCCGTAAGCTTTCAGATCATATGAGAAATTAAAGAGATGTATTGGAGGCACTGCCTGAGTGAAGGTACTTTGGTATTGAGTATGAGATTGAGAAATCTAAGTGAAGACCACTTTTCCAGTAAGATTTTCGGGGACAAAAATCCTTAAAGGGGGGAGAGTTGTAACACCCTGATTTTGGGCCTAGTCGGAACAGTGGTTTCTGGACCACAAATCCGACGATGAAAATTTTATTTTTTATTATATTTTTATGGTCTACGATTTCATGGAATAATTTCGTGAAAAATTCCGTTTGAAGATTCTAACGTTCGGGCACTTAATTTAGTCAAAAGGACTAAATCGTAAAAAGTGTAAAAGTTGAGTTCTACATACTAGAGGTGTCCAATTGTTATGAAATTTTAAATTGAGGGTCCTTAAATGGTAATTAGACCATTGGTTAATTTCTGGACTAAAATAGACATGAAATGGGTGTAATAAAATATTTTTAAGTTAGGGGTATTTTGGTAAACTAATAATTAAAAGAATTAAAAAGGGAAATAAGTCAAATTAGCTATCATCTTCTTCATTCAACCATTTCTACCAACAGCAGCCATGTTTAAGGTTTGTTCAAATTCCCATGCTTGATTGTAAATGCTCCTTAGCCCAGTTTTTAAAGTTCTTTACATTTTTGAAATCTTGATAACTTGGTTAAGCTTATTCTAGTAATAATTTAACCTAGGGTTTGTATTTGGAAAAATACCCATAGGTGAAATGTGTTTATTTTGATGTTTTATGGTAGAATATGAAGCTTGAAATTGTGTTAAACAACTTTTACTAAGCGATTTTACGTGAAAACGAGTAAAACGACACAATCGGTAAAAATACCTAATGTTCATAAGTACATGTTAGAGTGCGAATTTGATGTTGCTATAGAAGGTAAAAATGATCAGCATTTCATAAAACATAATGAAATAGGATGAAGTTTAATTTACGAGCCTAGGGGCAAAAATATAATTTTGACAAAGTTTAAGAGCAAAATTGTAATTTTGCAAAAATATGATTTTAGGTTAATTTGAATAATGTGAGCCCTAATTAGGCTATATTTGAAATGACAGAGCAAGGAAAAATCGAAATTCGGGCTAAAATCGAAAAATATCAGGTTGTGGACAAAATAATAAAAATGGCCATTTTCGCATACGAGGTAAGTTCATATGATTTTTTTATAATGCAATGTGTAATTTAATGTTACTGCCTTGATATTAAATGAGATGTAAGTTCATTTTAAGTAATTTAATGTCATTTATATGGTATGATGATTATTATTATGAAATCTTATGCTTTGTGGTTATTGTTGAGTAATATGCAAAATTATGTGAATTACTTGATAAATATGAAATGCTACAAAGTATCGGTTCCAAAATTCTATGGAAGACGACAAAGATGTGTGATCGAGGAAAATCCCATTTGAACCTTAGGAATAGATTAGGATACAAGTGACATGTCACTAGGTATTTGAGTTCCGAACTCGTTGAGTTGAATCCGAAATTGTGAGATGTAACTAGGCATCCAAACTCGTTGAGTTGAATCCGAGTTCACTTATGGATGTGCACACCCGAGCTCGTTGAGTTGAGTCCGAGTTCAGTTATGGGTGGGTTACATGGTAGCTTGGCTACACATATATTCCACAGACTATTGAGTTTGTCTAGCTGTGGGCATGGCACTTATATGCATGCATTCCGTGTATTCGATTATATTCCGAGTGTTCAACAGGTAATTTGGCGAAGTATTCATTGATGATCCCAATGAGATAAGCCATTGGTGAGTATGTCTTTGAGTTATGTTACAAGTTGTACAAGTATGTACACTAAACTTATGTGTGATGCCTTGACATGTGAGGATCTATGATGTATATAGTATTTGGTGAATATTATGAAAATGACATGATTTGGAATAAGTCCTTGATTCTTGATGACATTGAGATTATGGATTTATGATTATGAATTATAATTATGTGTTCTTACCATTATGAATGAAATGATATTGTATGGATTTGGTGAGTAATAGTAATGAATGTGTAAATTTAGCCTTGGCAGTTTTGGGTTACTGCAGTGGTGCAACTTTGGAAATTCACCATAAATTGTGAAAATTGAATTAGGGGCTGAATAAAATATGAGGTTAAATCCCAATGAGTCTTGTTTCACATAGAAGAAATGGTATATGCAATAAAAAATTCTATTATGAGATATTTAAATTGTTGTTAGACAGAGTCTGAATGACTTCACGATCCCCTCTTCCGAATTGAGAAAATCATTAAAAATTTTATAAAAATAATTATGGGTTGTAATTTATATTATTAAAATTATAAATGAGTCTATTCTCTAAAAAGATAGATGAGTGTATTATCAAAATTCTGTATTATGAGAAAAATAATTTTTAGTGAAGAGAGGTCAGAATTGTTAAATAGCAATAGAGGGGAAATTTTAATGAATAAAATTTACTAATTGGCTAAACCAAATATTCTGAAAATTTTATGGGAGAAAGGTATATGAGTCTCGTTTCAATTAAAATTAACGAAACTTAATTTGGAATCTTGTAGCTCCAGATATAAATGAATTAGTAACTATAACGCGGTAAAATAACTTAACCTGAACAAGAGTAAATTGTACAATTATGATGTTTTACCTTAAAAAAAAACACATGTGGGTAATTGCTTATTAACTTCATATGGACTTACTAAGCATAAAGCTTACCCCTCCTCTCTCCTTCTTCAGTTTTGGCAGGTCGGCTCGGGGTTGGAGATCGTCGGAGGCAAAATCACACTATCAAGCTATTATTTTTGGGAGAATTAATTCAAATATTAGAAATATCAAGTGAGTGGCATGTATAGGAAGTTGGTTTGTGATATGTATTATTATTGTGACTTTGACCATACGTATCGGTTTGCATTGAGTTATCGTATATGATCATGAGATGTGGCCCTTATCCATTATGGTTTGTAAGTTTAATTAATCATGCCATGTCCTATGTTTTGATATGATGATATAGTTAGCTTTCTTTGTTATGCACGATTGGTAATACATCAGGTAAGTTAAATGCAGGCTAGGGGATCATGAATTAAATGGAAATGAGTAATGTTGCCTTGAATATGGATGTTTAATGGACAAATTGGTAACTACATTATGATGATATAAAATGAGAATAAGATTTAGCATGTCTAGTTGTAGTTAATATAAGAATGTATATTATATACAGGATGGTAAGAAAATATGTTTAAAGTGAATGACATGTTATTGCATGATTATGGATGTGTAAGTGCTCATTTATGCTACATTATATGTCTTTAATTATGAGTCTATGCATGTGCTCGAAAAGCTTTGAATTAAGTGAAATTTTATGGCCCGGTTTTCGTCTATGTGTATGGTTAAGTCTGGTAATTCCTTGCACCCTGTTCCGGCCTTGGATACGGGTAAGGGGTGTTACATATAATGTCCTAAGTGATGGATTGTTTTGTAATAGTTGTATGAATGTTCTTTTGGATAGTTATATGTTGTGGTATTGTTGCTTGAAAGTTGGTATATTTTTGTATGAATTGAGGATAATGATTTGAAATGTTTGAGAGGTATGATTTAGTTGTTGGAAAGGTGATGAAATGCAATTATAAGTTATGTGATTCTTGATGAATTTGGTTTAGTAATTTGGTATGTATTGAATAAGGATTTGAGTACTTGAAATGGTTGTGGATAGATGGCATGATATGTGAATGGAATAGCATGTTTTTGTTGCTAAAATATGTATTGAAATGGTATCATATGGGTTGCTTTGTGTACATGTAAGTAGGGTGGCAAATTGACTTTTCAAATGGCCTATTTTTGTCCACACGGGCAAAGTCACGGGCATGGTCTCAGCCGTGTTGGCACATGGTCATGTTACACGGCCGTGTTTCCCCTGGGGTACCCTTCGAATTAAACTCAGGATACCTTACAGTTTTAACACGGCCTAGACTCACGGGCATGTCTACTAGCCGTGTGTGGAACATGGGCTTGTGGTCAGCTGTGTGACCCAAGTCAGTAACCCCCTTAGATTTCATATGGCCTAGCAGACGGGCGTGTCCTCGGTCGTGTGGTGCAAGTTAGTATGTATGCCTTATTTTCACACTGTCTGTGACACGAGCGTGTCTGGTGGCTGTGTGAGGCACATGGCATATTCACACGGCATGTGGCCCTGAAATCAATGAAAATTTACTAGGTTTCTTAAAGTTTGCAAATGTTATCGGTTTAGTCCTAAGCCACTTCTAAGCATGTTTTAATATCTCGTGGAGCCTTGTAAGAGACAATGTGAATGATTTGAATGTATTTTGATTACGAATATGTATATGTATGGATTATGTTGTGATTGATAGGTAATGCCTCGTAACCCTATTTTGGCTAAGAATACGGGTTAGGGGTGTTATAGTTTTGGAGTTTTTGGTAAAGTTCCCGGTGGTAGTAAGATGGAATAAATCACCTTCGCATCACCGACTTTATCTTGGCCCAAGTAGATATTGGTCGTTCTCCATTCCTTCTCCGAATTATGGTGAGTTGGTCCCACCAAATCATGACGTAGTCAGAAAACTCAATTGCTGCCAACTTCACCTTCAAGGTCTCAGAATAGTTATGACATTCAGAAACCAATTCAATCTTCTTCTCCCACTCTAAGTAATCTTCTGGATCATATTTTCCTTGAAAGGGTGGAATGGAGAGTATAATATTTTTCAAGTTGTTGTCCACTCGCCCTCATTCTCTAACGCCTTGATTCCTTGGACCTCTTCGCCTTTCACTTTGGTTTGACCCTTGGTCACTTTCGGCTTCACTTGTGTCATAGAGGTCATCTTGGTTGATTTCTGGGTGGCCCTGATCTCTTTATGGACCTTAGGGAGTCCGCTCTTATTGGTCCTTCTCCTCGACTTGTTCCAAGCACTCGTTGATTGATTCCAACTCATTCTAAAACCTGCATTGGAACTCTCACAAAAGGGCTTGTTGAGCCGAGTCCGATACTCCACCTCCTCCGGGTGCAACGTTTCTTATCAGTTGACGTCCGCCTCCTTCCACTATATTGCGTTCAGGACTTCTAGACATGTAAAATGAACCTCATAGCAATTCCTCATGTTTCACTCGAAAAGAAAAGTAGATGGCACTCCCACTCGTGTTTGCACTCTTTAATGGCTTTTTCTTCTCTCTAATGCTCTCACTACACTCGTGCCTTTTTCCACTTGTTTCTCCTCTCGTGATTTCGTAAAAGACTCTTTTAAACTTGCTTTTAGACTAGGGTTGGCTACAAAAGGGGTTTGTAAGGTAGTAGATGAGATGGGTGCAAGGTTGGCTAGAAGGAAATAAGTTTGGTTCTAGAGTGTGGCAAAATGGTGTTTGATGATAGTAGAAGAGAACTTTGATGATTGAGTACAAGTTGATCACTTCCAAACACTTTTCTATTATATATATATTTATACTTCAAATTTCTTTCTTGTTCTTTTCAACTTACTTCGGGATAGCCAAAAATGTTCGTACTCCTCGCGTTAAGTAGCTTTGATACCAAATGATACGACCACGACCTTGTTGAGGTGTTTGAGTCGTGTAGTTGCCCGATCGTTAAAATGAGAAGTACTGTTCTATTAGAAACAAAAAGTTGAATTCAGCTAAGTAGAGGTTTTACTTAACAAAATAGGTTCAAAAGGGCTAAGGAAATAAAAAGGATAGTTCGGCTAATAAAGAAAAACAAAGGAATTAAGGTGATAGTGATGATGGAATGGAAATAGGATTTGAGGGTCAAGAATGAACCAACACTAAAGGAGAGTGTTGACCCGAGACTTATAAGACTCTTAAGGTGGGTTAGGAATAAAAATAGTACCTTGACCCGCTATCTAAGAAGATAGGAACCAGAGGTATCAATTTGGGGTGAACGCCACACTTTGAAAGTTATAAGTTCGGATAGAAGAAACAGATTGACGCCAATAGCTAAGTAGATAAGTCAAGCTGAATCTTGAATGAAATTTGAGAGTTGAAATACTCACAATATAACTCAGAATTCGTTCAAGTAGAAAGAGTCTATACAACCAGCAAATAGCTAAGTATTTATAGCTACATTCCTAAGACAGCCGAATAGGCATAAGGGCAGCTAAATAGACAACTGATTTTAGCTTCAATGAGCTGAAGCTTCTTGGTAATTTCCTAGTAGCTTCCGTAAAGGTTCCTTGAGCTTTGGAGATGCCAATGGGCAACCCTTTGATGACTTCAAAGAGATTGATTTAAATGAAGTGGAAGGTGAGCTGAAATGGCTAGATAAATTCTGCCAATGTGTTTTAATAGGCTTTAATTGAGCTGTTTGATCAGCTGAATGGTTTTGGGTCCAATAAATTTAGCTTGGGGTCTTGAACGGTTTTTAGATGTGAACACTTGGAGTTGGATAGCTCTTGTGTGTGAAATCACAAAACCAAATGGCCTTGAAGTGTGAATGGAATATTCAGCTAGTGTGAAAGCTTTCAAGGCTACTTGGAGAGCTGAATGGTCAGCTTGGGAAGAAGAAACGACAGCTCATCATTTGGCCATTGGTGTCCACAAAATGATGCTTCGAAGAAATAAACCATCAGCTCCTTGCATTCATGCTGTTCCATGTATGTAGCTGCACCATTAATTCAACAAATTAATTAAGTTTAAGACATGTTACATTTGGCAGCACTAGGACACATTTAAAACATGTAGTAGCTAAGACACTTTAATACTTGCATATTAAATTCGAATGAAGCTAGAACATATTAAAAATATGTAATAGACCAAGACAAATTAATAACATGTACTAACTATGACATATTAAAAACATGCATTAAAATAAAACACATTTAACACAAAATTAATAAGTTCAAATTAAGACATATTTATGAGCTGAAACTAAATTAACTAACTTAATTAAACAACTAAGTTTATTCCAGCAAGGTAAATTGCATGAACTAAAAGATAGATATGAACTCAATTGAGCTGAATCGAACTCATGGAGCTAAGTTTGAGCTTAGTTTAGCTTGCAAAAGATTGCAAGGTGAACTCGTAGGGTTGACCCAAGCTCTCTCGATGTGTCCAGCCAAGGTCTCGCCCCACACTTGATCTATTAAGGCCGAGATAGCCTCTTTGAAGTACTTGGCTCGTGCTCAGGTGATAGGACCTTGAGGCAGCTCCAAAGGCTCCTTCCTCGAGCTAGGTACGACTTGGGGCGTGGCCCTATCACAATCGAGCCACACAGTGTGTGTCCCCTATTTTAAGAAAATTTTCAAAGTTTCATGAAAGTTTCTTAAGTTATCGGCTTAGTCCTGAACCACTCCCAAAGCATGTTTTTGGCCTTATAGGCTCGTATTAGGGACAAATTGATTGATGAATGTATGAATTGATTAAATGTATGTGAAAAGTATGTATAATTGTGTTGTAAGTCTGGTAATGCTCCGTAACCCTATTCCGGCGTTGAATATGGGTGAGGGGTGTTACATCTCATGTTTTTGGATGATTTATTATGTGAATTAGTGAACTTGATGCTTCTAATCCTTTAAATTTATGTTTCTATACTTAGGTGAGCATAGGGAAGTGCAATGAGCGAAAAACGGGCCAAAATCAGACAAAAAGAGCTATTTTCAGGAATCACACGGCCTGGGAACTTCCACACGGGCTAGCCATGCGACCATGTGCCAGTCTATGTTAATTTCGAACCCTGCTTCTCTTTTACACAAAAAAACCCAATTTTTAGGGTTTCTGAGCATTCTAAAGTTTATAAATACCTATTAGAAGAGGACTAAAGGGGGACGCAGAGTAGAATGAAGAAATTACTTGAAGAATGTCGTCGAAATCAACTCAGAAGCAGATCTCTTTCAAGATTGAATATCTCTAGTCAAATTTCCTTCGAAGTTTTATTGGGTTTCTTATGTCTTGTTTTTATTCTAATTTTGTGATGTTTTCCTTCCTAGATTATGAACTAAATTTCCTAGATACCTAGGGAAGAACCTACGATGAATCTTATTATTTGATTTTCTGAATTATATGATAAATACTTTATTCTTGTTCTCAATTATGTATGATTATTTCTTGCTTTAATATTTTTAGGATATTAATCCAAGTGTGATGTGCTTATTTCAGTGGAGCAAAAGTCTCTATTTAAGAGTAGATCTGGCATAATTGAGTGAAGTTGTATGCAATCCTAGAAATAGGATGACATAAATCTACCATATTAGAGTGAAATCTAATAAGGGAATCCATAAATCGAGTTAATGCAACAATCGAGGTTTTAATTAGAAAGGGATTCCAATTAATCAACCTAGAGTCAGTTGTTCTTACTCTCGAAAGAGATATTAACATAATTTAGGGATTTCTATGGATCAAGGTACAAGTGAATAAATCGTCTAATTCAGATTCAAAATAATAAGTGAAGTCTAGGTGGATTCTTTCCTGGGTATTATCTTTCTCTTTGGTTATATTCAAGTATTTTCTCTTTCTATTCTCTGTCACTTTCTTAATAATTAGTTTAGTTAAATTTAGATTAAAAACATCCCCTTTAATTTATTGGCTAGATAATAAAAAGATAGTAATTACTAGTACTTTTAGTTCTCGTGGATACGATATTCTCGACTCACCATAGCTATACTACTATTCGATAGGTGCGCTTGCCTTTGTCGTGATTTTAGTTAGTTTAGTGACTCATCAAGTTTTTGGCGCCGTTGCCGGGGACTAAGATATTAGGAACACTAAATTTTTATTAATTAAGTCATTTTTACTTTTATTGCATTTTATATTTGTTTTTAGTTTAATTTTGTTTTTCTAATTTTTCTTTTGTTTACTTCTTGAAGGTTCCTTTAGTATATGACTAGAAGAAACCCGTCAGGACCTTTAGTATTCAACAGTGAGATTGAAAGAACAGCTCCCAAAAATCGTAGAGAAGTAAGGCAGCATCGACAAAATATAGTGGAAGAGCAAGAGGACATCATTAATATTACTGAGGAGATGGCTAAAAAACAGAATAATTAGCTACCTCATGTAGTTGTCGCGAATCCTGCTCCTCGTACTATGTACGATTATACCAAACCTTCGTTAACTAAAGCAAAATCGAGTATTATGAATGTAACACTCCTAACTTGTATCCATCGTCGGAATAGGGTTAAGAGCCATTACCGAATATTACACATCATTCACATACATTTCTGCATTCATTATCATAAACTATTCACAAACATTCACATTTTCCCTTACAAGGTTATACGAAACCTTAAAACATGCTTAAGAGTGGTTCGAGACTAAACTGATCACATATAAAATCTTCTAGACACTTAGAAAAGTTATGAAATCATAGGTCACACGCCCGTTTGTACAGGCCATGTGACTTACACGATTTTCAAACACGACCATGTCATAGGCCGTGTGAAAACAGGGCATACATATTGACCTGTACCACATGGCCAGAGACATGCCCGTGTGCCTTGGTCATGGTCGAAACTGACTTTGGTCACACAGCTAACCACACACCTATGTGTCTAGCCCGTGTACTTTTCGAAGTGGCTACACACGCCCATGTGCCAAGGCTGTGTGCCTCACACGACCACCAGACACGCCAGTGTGTCTAGGCCGTAGTTGAGACTGACTTTAAATTGTAGGACTACCCCAGGGGACACACGGCTGCGTAACATGACCATGTGCCGCACACGGTTGAGACACACATCCGTGTCTCTGCCCGTGTGGACAAAAATAGGCCATTTGCAAAGCTAATTTTCCACCCTAATCTCAAGCACACAAAGCAACCAAAATAGCATAATTTCAATACACTTATAGGTAGCCAAATTCACCAAAACATACACATATCATGCCATCTAAACACAACCACTTCAACATCACATAAACAAGCCATACATAAGACATCAAATGCATCACATTATTAACCTTTCAAGAACATATCATAAGCCAACTAAAATGGCTAAAACATACCAACATTTACAATCAAAAGTAAGCCAAATCTCATGGCTATAAACTTAACAAAAAATATCATATAGTCACTAGCCTATACATGTCATACATTAATATTTACAACTTCAAAAGTACCAAAATATCATTCGATAGTGTGACGATGATCCTTAACGATCCCCGAGCTCGCGGTAGCTTCGATAATCTATAACACAATTGAAAAACACACAAAGTAAGCTTTCCAAAGCTTAGTAAGCCATACACAAATAAATACAACTCATGAATCAATTCATAACCATTTTACATATACATTTTATGAAGTACATCATACTCATTTGTTCATATACAAATCATATAATCCCAATTCACTTCACTTACACATATAGTATATTTCACTTTCATGAATATCACATATCATCTTTTAATCACAATTAAACATATACTTACTTCTCATTCTTAACTTTATACAATTTTAAACATACTTGAATCGGATACACATTTCATATATTTATTCATTTCTCAGGGTGCCCGTTGAACCATACGAAATCAAATAGGATACGTGGATAGCTCAAAAAGCTCGTACAATACCAACGTCCCAAACGTTCTTACATGTAATCAAATATCGGTGTCACTGTCCCAAATAGGGTCTTACAGGAAATAAAAAATGATGCCGATGTCCCAGACTGGGTCTTACACGTGAATCTCAAATCGATGCCAACGTCCCAGAAATGGTCTTACACGTAAATCAAAAGTCAATTCCAATGTCCTAGATGTGGTCTTATACAAAATCACATATTGGAATCCTATGTCATGGCATATGTATCCTAACTATTCCTATGGTTTGTACGGGACTTTTCGGACGTCATCACATTGTCGGAACTTCCTCGAATTTCTCATATTCAACTCAAATAGTTATTCATCACTATTCATTAACATATATGCAGTAATAATTCAATTCAAACACATTTATTTTTATATCAACTTACCTCGTACGAAAATGAACGAAAACGAACGACTACTCAACTACTTTTGTTTTCCCCCAATCTAATTCTTTTTTCTTTGGTTCTTGATCTAAACACATTCAAATTTAACTCTTTTATTCACCAAATCATTCAATTCAATCCATTTACACATATTTAAGGCATTTTACAAATTAGCCCTTATATTTTCACATTTTAACACTTTAGTCCTTAATCACAAAAATCACAAAATATACAAAATTTCTATATACACATGCTTAGCTGAATTTTCCCTTAGCTCATATAAGCTGACATATTTCATTTATTTTACATTTTAGACCCTCAATTTCTCATTTTCACAAATTAGTCCAAAATACTCAAATTCATCAAAATTCAATTAGAAAACATATTAACCCAACATATATCTTTCATTATTCATCAACTAACAACAAAAAACTCATGGACTCATCCATAGAATATCTCAAAATCATCATCAAATTCAAAAATTCAAGTATAGGCTAGCTAGAGTACTAAGCAACAATCACAAAAATGTAGAAATTATCAAAACCCAACAAAAAGGAACTTATAATTAAGCTTAGTAGTAGCCGAACCCTAAAACACCATGGATGAACACTTTCCTTCTCAATTTTTGGCAAAAAAAAGAGATGAATATCACTAATCTTTTGTTTTGTTTTGTTTTATTATAATTAATAATCCTTTTTCAAATTTAACCTGTAATAAAACCATTATAAAATCACTTAATGGATGGTCATTTATGTCCATTAACCTTATCAATGGCATAATAACAGCATAAGGACTTTTGCTTTAACAAGCCATAGCAATTCAGGACTTTTATCAATAAAATGCAACTTTTGCATTTTCTGCGATTAGGTCATTTTTCTAAATTAAGCACACAAACGATCAAATTTTTATATGAAACTTTCCCACGTATTAATTCACATATTATAAGAATATAAAATAATATTAAAATATTTTTATGACTCGAATTTGTGGTCTCAAAACCACTATTCCAACTAGGGTCTAAACCGGGTTGTTACAATGAGACCTGCTATTACTGCGAATAACTTCAAATTGAAGCCGAACACTATCCAAATGATCCAACAATTTGTTCAGTTCGATGGTTTGCAAGATGATGATCCAAATACTCATTTGGCCAACTTTCTATAATTCTGTGATACTTTTAAGATAAATGATGTTTCTGACGACGACATTCACCTTCGGTTGTTTCCCTTCTCATTAAGGAATAAGGCTAAACAGTGGTTGAACTCCCTACCTGTAACAGTCTGGTTTTGACCCTAGTCAGAATAGTGGTTTCGAGACCACATATTCAAGTCAGAAAAATGTTTAAATTTTATTTTCTGTGCTTGTGATATGTGAATTAGTAAGTGTGAAAGTTTCATATAAAATTTAACCGTATGTATGTTTAATTTGATAAAAGGATCTAATCACGTAAAATGTAAAAGCTGTGTGTTAGATGTTAAAAGTGCCTATTTGACTTGGCTTTGTAAATGAGAGGCCCTTATGTTGTAAATGGACCATTGGACTCATTAAATGACATTAGTGGACATTAGTTGGTGGAATTTATAATGAAATAGCTTAGGTTAAAATAATCATTTGAGTAATAATATGTGTTTTAATAAAGAAAACATAAAATGCCATGCAATATATCATCTTTGTTGGCCGATTATTTGAAAGAAAAATAATAAAAAAGATCAAGCTAGGGTTCGGCTAAAAAATTGGTGATTAAGGTAAGTATTGAGCTCGATTTTTGATGATTTTTATGTTTTTGTAATCGTTGCTTCGAATTCTATCAAACCCATGCCTCAATTTCTATTTTGATGATAATTTTGAAATATGCCATGGATGGATTCATGAGCTTCGTGATGTTATAAGATGAAATCTTAAAGTTTGATATTTGGTTTACATGTTTTGTCTTTGGATTTTTGATGAAATTGAGTATTTTCGGCTAATTTGTAAAAATGTTATTTTGAGGGACTAAAATGTGAAATAAATGAAATGTATGGACTTATATGAGAGCTATTAAAATCTAGCTAAGCTTGTGTATGAGCAAATTTTGTGTATTTTGGTGATTTTATGAATTAGTGACTAAAGTGTCGAAATGTGAAAATATGAGGGCTAGTTTACAAAATGCTTCAAATATGTGTTTATGGATTGTTTTAAATGATTTGGTGAATAAAAGGGTTAATTTTGAATACATATAGATCAAGAAAAGAGGAATTCAAATTTAGACCGAGGGAAGTCGAAGATTATAGAATAAACGATCAAGTCTGCAATTTCCAGTACGAGGTAAGTTAGTACTTAAAACATGATGTTAAGTAAATTTTGATGTTTTGAATATATAGACATTATATATATGTTCGGTTTAGATGAATACGACGATAAATCAATAGTATTTGGCACTAAGTGTACGATTTAAACTAGCTTCGGCTATATGAGGCACTAAGTGTGCGATATCACTTAGGTTCAGCTAATTGAGATGGCACTAAGTGTGCGGAATCGTTCTAGCTTCGGCTAACTATTGCAGTACTAAGTGTGCGGATGTTCAAAGCACGAATAATTTATGGAAAGTCTTAAAATATTTAAACAAAATGTGAGAATGAAAGTGAATAAGTATGGGAAGATTCAGGTATGTACGATACCTATGGGGTAGATGATACTATGAATGTGAATCTCATTAATTTGGTACGAACATATGGATTGTGTTGATATAGATTTGATAGATGATTTGGTAATTTGTAAGTACTTATGTATTGATGATTTTTGGTACGAGCTTACTAAGCTTTTGAAAGCTTCCTTTATGTATGTTTGCATTGTTTTATAGATATCGGTGCTACTGCAAGCTTGAGGATCGTCAAGGATTGTCACCACATTATTGAATCTAATTTTGGTACTTTTGATAATGTATATTTTTAGAGTATGGCATGTATAGGCTAGTGGTTGTGGGAACATGTTTTGTGATGCATATACTTAGCCATGTGATTTGGCTCGTTGGTTTTTAAACTCATAATTGATAATGGCTTATGGTATGTGATGTTAATATGCAAATGTGGTATGTTATAGTAGGTAAGTTTTGGTAATTTTAGTTTGAGATTGAATGATGTATGGAAGGAAATGTTTTGGTATGATCTTATTTTATGTTTTGGCATAAAATTGGCTAAAATGGTGGTGCATATATGCTTGATTCTTTGCTTGTAGGTTGACCCAAATTTGGGGTGGAAAATTGGCTATTCAAATGGCCTATTTTTGTCCACACGGGTAGAGACACGGGTGTGTGTCTCAGCTGTGTATGACACACGGCTATGTTGCACAGTCGTATGTCCCCTAGGGTACCTACAATTGTAAGTCAGGCCCGAACGCGGTGAAAGAACACAGGTGTGTGGCTAGCCGTGTGGTCCAAGTCAGGCTCGACCACAGCCAAGGCACATAGGCGTGTCTTGTAGCCATGTGAGCAAGTCAGTAGCTATGCCCTGTTTTGACACAGCTTAGACACACGGGCGTGTCTAAGGCCATGTGAGGCACACGGCCTGTTCATATGGGCGTGTGACCTTTGAAAAGTGGAAAATTTTTATAAGTTCTGAAACTTTTATATGCTTTCAATTTAGTTCTGAATGCACGTTTAAGTATCATATGCTCAATTTTATGTTCTTGATGAATGTGAAAGAATGACATTTACTGGAATGATTTGATATTTGATATACGAATATTCTGAGTTGTGTTGTGGGTTAAGTAATGCCTTCTAACCTATTCCAGTGATGGTTATGGGTTAAGGGTGTTACACTACCATGAGGTTCTATCACTACATGGGAGCAAATGATCGAAAAGTTCTTATTGAAGTATTTTCCATCGGCTAAGATAGCTAAGTTGATGAATGATATCTCTTCCTTCATAGAAATGGATTTAGAGACCCTATATGATGCATGGGAGAGGTATATGGATTTATTGAGAAGGTGCCCTCACCATGGGTTACCTTTATGGCTACAGGTTAAAACTTTCTACGACGGTTTGAATTTCTCAACTAGGCAATTGATCGATGCAACCGTCGATGGGACTCTGAATAATAAAACACCTAAAGAGGCTCATGAGTTTGTAGAGGAGACGGCACTAGATAATTATCAGTGGCAAGTCATGAGAATAAAGCCGATGAAACCAGCTAGTGTTTTTAACGTAGATGCGGTCACCATGTTATCTAATCAGGTAGAACTTTTGAATAAAAAGATTGACGGTTTATATGGTTCTACACAGGTACATCTGATAATGCAGTTCAATACGAATGGATGAGGGATGAACAATCCAAAATGTCGATCCTACAGCCCTAGCACAGAGAACGAACATGTCAACTATATGGGTAACAATTCTATACCCCGGAATAATCCCTATAGTAACACTTATAATGCAGGTTGGAGGAACCATCCCAATTTCTCTTGGGGTGGTTAAGGAAATGAAAGACCACAACCCCCTCCAGGCTTTCAACAACCTTACCAACAAGAGAAGAAGTCGAACCTTGAGGAGATGCTGATAAAGTTTATTTTAGTGTTAGAAACCCGTTTCCAAAACACTGGAACAACACTTAAAAATCAACAAGTGTCGATTCAAGGGCTCAAGAATCAAATAGGTCAGCTTGCTAAGCTGATTTCAGAAAGACCACAAGGTAGCTTGCTTAGAAATATCGAAACTAAACCAAGATAGCAGGTTCATGCAATTACGGTTCGAGATGAAGAAGGGTTAGTTGAACATGAACCAAAACTTAGGCAAGAAAGTGTGGTAAGTTAACGTAAGGTTGAGGTGAGCGACAGTGAAAAAAAGCCGGAAGGTAAGGAGTATAAACCTCGTGTCCCATATCCCAACGCGACGACGAACAATTTGATAAATTCTTTAAACTTCTAAAAAAGTTGCATATTAACTTACAATTTATTGAAGCTCTGTCGCAGATTCCCAATTTCGTTAAATTTTTAAAGGAGCTTTTGGCAAACAAACGAAAGTTAGATGATTCGTTGCATGTAGAGCTAAATGTAGTTTGCTCAGCTATCTTCCAAAATAAACTACCCAATAAGTTGAAAGATCCAGGGAGTTTTACTATTCCTTGTTTATTTGGTAGTTTAAATGTTAATAATGCTTTAGTTGATTTAGGGGCAAGTGTTAATGTCATGCCCTACAAAATGCTTAAGCAACTAGGTCTTGGGAAACCCAAATGAACTAGGATGAGTTTTTAATTAGCAGATAGAACCATTATATTTCCTAGGGGCATTGTTGAAGACGTACTCGTTAAAATTGATAAAATCATATTCGTAGTTGATTTTGTTGTTTTAGACATGGATGAGGATAGTGACGTACCTTTAATTTTAGGATGACCTGTAACATCCTGAAATAGGGCCTAGTCAAAATAATGGTTTCGGGACCACAAATCCGACATCAAAATATTTATTTTATGATTATTATGAGGCCTAGAATATGACTATATGCATGTGTTAAAGTTTTATGAAGAAATTCCAAGTATAAGGTGTCCAATTGGAAATTAGGGAGTAAATTGAATAAATTGCAAAACTTGGATTCTAGAAGCAATTTGTATGAAATTGCTTTATATTATGAATTAGAAGGTCTTGGAGAGTAATTTTCCCAAACTCTAAATTTTTGGACAAAAATGGGCTTGCATGGATGAAATTTTAAAGAAAGGGCATAAGGGTATTTTGGTCATTTAATCAATTTAAAGAATTAAAATGGGAAAAATCAAGCCAAAATCAACCATTTTCTCCTTCATCCAGCCGAAAATTTTGGGTTCTCTATAGCTAGGGTTTCAAGCTTTCCAAGCTCAACAGTAAGTGCTCCCAAGCCCCGTTTTTCATGCTCTTCGTATTTTTGAAATTCCAGTAGCTTGCTCTCTCCATTTCTACCCATATTTCATGCTAGGGTTCATGTTTAAAAATTTACCCATGCATGAGTTGCTTGTATTGTAATGACCCGAATTTTACCGATACTGAAAAAGTATAATTTCGGATCTCTGTTTATGAAAAGTGGATTCGTAAATATTTATTTAAAAATATTTACAAAGTAAAATGAGTGATTAATTAGAGTTTAATTAAGTGAATTTAGCTTAATTAAGGATAATTAGATAAAAGGATTAAATTGATTGAAGAGTGAAAGTTTAATTACAGAATAAAGAAAAGTAAAGGTACTAAAAAGGCAAATAAGCCAAAAAGGAGTGCCAAGTGTATGGCAAAAATAAAATACATGTGTAATTAATATAATACATACATTTGTAATACATGTATGTATTCACTTATTATTTAAGTAAATAATTAATGTATTTATTATTATTTAATTGATATTATTTGATAAATAAATTAAATATAAGACAAGTGTATGGTAAAAATAATTTATATGTGTACCAATAGTATACATACACTTGTAATACACATATATGTTTGCTTATTATATAAGTATATTATATATTATTATTAAAAGTAAAGTAAATAAAAAAGGAGAAAAAAAAGAAAGAATTAGAATGAAAAAGAAACAGAATGTGGAACGAAACAGGGGAAGGAAGAAAGAAAAAGAGAAAAGAAAGAAGAAAAGAGAAAATTGAAGGTTTGAAGCTTGGAAGTTTAATAGGTAAGTCAATTTAGTCCTTTTACTTAATTTTGATGTTTTAGAAGCTTTGGAACAAGATTTTGATGAAATTAAGTTGATATTTTGAAAGTTATTAGATTTTTAGATAATGTTCATGTTGAGTAAAATGATGAATTAAGGGCTAAATTGATAGAAATTCAAGTTAGATATGAAATAAGGATTGAATTGTAAAGTGATTCATAAGTTTTATGCTTTAAGGACTAAATTGAAAGAATTTTGAAATTATGGTTTTAGATAATTATGTCTAAGTTTGGTTAAAAATTGAGTAGAAATAAAGTATGAATTAAGATAAAAAAAGTAAGTGAATTTAGTTAGGATTAAATTGAAATTAAAAGTAGAAAATCAATATTTTGCACTAAGACTATTATGGACAGTAGCAGTAGTCTAAGTTTGAAAAATCACCAATAATTTTAGAAATTGAATTATAGGATGAATAAAATATTAAATTAAAGCTTATTGAGTCTAGTTTCTTATAGAAGAAACGGTATAAGCAATTTATTTGTAAATTATGAGATATAATGAATTTTGTGAGACAAGGTCAGAATGAATTCGAGTTCCCCTGTTCTGACTTTGGAAAATCACCAAAAATTGGATAAAAATAATTAGAGACTTAAAGTTATATGTTTAGAATCCCTAATTAGTATATTTTTAGGAGAAATCAATGGGAATATTATCCGAGTTTTGTACTATAAGATAATTAATTTTTAGTGAAGAAGGGTCAAAAATGTTAGACAGCAGAACAGGGATAAATTTAGAGAATAAACTGTACTTATTGGCTAAATAAAAAATTCTGAAACTTTTATGGTAAAAATATATGTAAGTCTAGTTTCAGGTAAAATTAGCAGATCTTAATTTTGAGTTTTATAGCTCCAGATATAAATAATTTAGTGACTATGACACAGATGGACAACTTGAATATCCATAAAAGTAAATAATAAAAATTATAGATAATGTTACTTACAAGTGTGTTATATACATTAAGGATGTGGAATGGAGAGAAGGAGGAAAATATATATGAATATTCAGTTAGCATGGCTAATTTGCATGTTTTAAGCTCATGGACTAAATTAAATAAAAGTAAAACTTTTGGGGGCAAATTTTGTAAAAATGTTAAAAATGACTAAATTGAAGGGAATGAATTGTTTTATTATCTAAATTAATAAATTGAATGAAATTATCAATTTAAGATTGGTTGAAATTTGGAAAATGGTAAATTACCAATATGCCCCTAAATCTTGGTATTTTTGCAATTTAGTCAGGTAGGTTCGTATATCTTGAATGAGCATGTAAATATGACAATTTAAGTATTGTATCGTATTTTATATGATATTTTGAATTGAATATATGAAAAGGATGTTATATGAAACATGAAAATGAATACTATATAATATAAATTAATTGAAATTATTTTGAAAATCTCGGTAATGCCTCGTATCCTATCCCGGTCTTAGGTAAGGTATAGAGTATTACATGTATTTTGATGGATTATGGAGGGGTATGAAAGATGAATGTGTATTAAACATCTTTTCCTATTTGATTTTCATGAAAACTCCTTATAGGGACCATTTTGCAAAAAGAAGTAAATGTATGGTAGAAATGAGAAAATAATGGATAATGTGGGCTATCATAAGAAGGAAAAGTTTTCGGCTAGGCTTGGGTAAGATAAAGAGGGCATGTGTTTCATTATACGAGCCTAGGGACTAAATCGTAAAAATGTGAAAGGTTAGGGGCAAAACGGTCATTTGGATCGGGGGTAGATATTAAACTAGAAATGCATAATGTAGTGTATTAATGAGTAAATTTTTTGATATAGACCCCGAGGAACAAATTCCAGAGGTCGATCGAGGTAAACTCAAGATTTTAGAATAACCGAAACACAATCCCGAAAAGAATATCAGGTAAGTTCGAATAACTTAAAGTATACCCCTAGTATGCATAATTGAATGATTTATGAATGCATGATGATTGCATTTATTATTAGCATGAAATATCATGGAAATACATATTTGATGGTAACATGTGAAAAATGTCTCGGATGAGGTTGACAAAGGGAATTCGATCGATAAACCCTTATTGATATGTGTAAAGAGATACCGCATGTGTTGTAGTAAGGATTTAGCCTGGACAGGTAATCTGTCATCTCGAGTATGGAAAGGATCTAGCCCAGACGGGTGTTTCTTGAATGATCGAGCCTCCCGAAGAGTATATGTGCATTGAGGATTTAGCTCGGATGGGTAATCCTATTAGGGTCTAAATTTATCCTGGACTGGTAATCTCGACATCACCTTATGAGTTTATGATATGGGGGATTTAGCTTGGATTGGTAATCCTGGCATGAGATGTGAGGTTCGCGGGAGTGCATATATGTGAAATGATCATTCGTAAGAATTGACGGATAATGGGTATTCCATCGATATTTCCTAGAAACTCAACGGGATTAATATGATGTATGTCAATAAGATGATGAATGATGAGCTCATCTATATAAATTACATGATGTTTTGTTATGTGACTAACTTATTGATTGAATGCATATGACAGGAAATCATTTTGTAATTGATTGTTTCATGATTTAATTGTGGATGTATGCTAATTACTCGGTAAGTTTACTTTCCGGTTATTCGAGCTTACTAAGCATGAAAATGCTTACCCCTCTCTTTTTTCCATTTTACAGAGCTCAAGGACTCATAAGGGTTGGAAGACGGTTGGAGAAGCAACACACTATCAACTAGTCAAGCATTGGTATAAAGACACTTCTACTTTGTTAATGGAATGTATAGGGCTTTGAGTATTTTGTCATATGTGTCATTTGAATTGCCAAATGAAGGCATGTAAAGATGTATTCATCTTTTTGTATAAGACCATGGAAATTGGCATATTTGGAAGTAGGCTATGACTTGCCTTTATATGCATGTTTATGTTCTTATTTGATGGGTTGCTACAATTGGCAATGAGTTCAAAAACGAGCAAAATTTTGAATGTGCTACAATAACATAAGAACCCGTAAATACTAGATGGGAAATAACCTCTTTGTATGAAACCAATGATATGAGGTTTCCATACAATAAGCTTCATCAAGATCATTTAGAAGTGTATTAATCATGTTTTACTTTGAATTTGGTATCTGTTAAGAAAAAGAAGTAGAAAGGGGTGACTAAAGGCTTGGAAAATAGCCTATTAAGGTCCACATGGTTAGATACACGGGTGTGTGTCTAGGCTGTGTGTGACACACAGTCCATCCCCATGGGCGTGTGGTATGGCCGTGTGTCCCCTGCACTTAAAACTTTAAGTCAAATTAGCGCCCGAGTAGGATCGACGGGCGTGTGTCTTGGCCGTGCCTAAAAGTCAGTGTTGCCTCCGGGTTAAAGGCATGGATGTGCCCTAGGCCACACGGGCGTGGGCGACCACACGGCCCCTCATACACGGGCGTGTGACACTTCTAAATAAGGAATTTTTTTAAAGTTATTAAATGTTCCTGGTCCTATCTCGAACTATCTCTATGTATATTTAGGGCCTTGAAGGCCCATTTAAGGGAAAAGATGTGAATGCCTGAAAGTTTCAGATATGAGCTAAACCTAGTGAGTCGATTCAGTATGTTTTAAATGTAAAGTTTCGGTAATACCTTGAACCCTATCCTGATAACGGATACGGGTGAGGGGTGTTACATTACCCTTTTTTTGATGTTGGTACAGGTGAACTCATACTTCGTGTAGGTGTTGACATGATTAAACTCCAAGCTCATGATTCTGCTAAGATATCTAGTGATCGAGTTGATTATACGAATTTTGTTAATATAAGTAACCTTGTGGCTCAACATTCTTTGTAGGAAACTCCATGGAAACGTGAGATAGAGCCACGTTCCAACTCGTGCGATAAAAATAGAACAACTCATGAAGAACGAAGGCTACAGATCGAGGAACTAGATGAATGACGGATACATGTCAAGGAGAAACCAAGAATACACAATGCAGGAACAAAATGAATTTTTGACGAGCATGTGGATGGAACACACCAATTGAGGGTTGGGGACCAGGTATTGTTGGTTAAAACAGACCCTCAAATTGCCACTTCAGAGCTTAATACGAATGGAGCAACTCCTTTTATGGTACTCAATGTCGTCCCATACAGTACAATCAAGGTAAATCATACTGAATTTGACCCTTTTAAGGTAAATATTACTTGACTCAAACCATATTTTAATAATAGAATTGACCGCAAGAAAGAGGAGTTTTGACTCGACTCAAACCATATTTTAATAATAGAATTGACCACAAGAAAGAGGAGTTTTGACATGCGAATATGAGGTAAGTCGAGCTTAGACTTTAAATAAGCATTTCTAGGGAGGCAACCTAAGCGTTAACATTGTTAATTTCTTAATTTTACATCACAATATTTTTGAAATTAATTTAATTTAAGAAAAGTTTTTTAACCCACATGGCCTGGACACACGAGCATGTCCTTGGCTGTGTAGATCCTATGACTTATTTTTAAAATTTGAAGAAAATTGACAGTGAGTTACACGGCCCAGTGACACAGTCGTGTAACCCACATGGTCTGGACACATGGGCATGTGCTTGGCTGTGTGGAGCCTGGGACTTAATTTTTCCAAAAATCGATAGAGACACGACTTAAATTAGTCCACACGGGCGTGTGACATGGCCGTGTGGACCACACAGTCGGGACACATGGGCGTGCCCAAGACCATGTGAAACCTGGAGCTAAATTTTTTTAATTTGAAAACAAGTTAAAGAGTTACAAAGGCAAGGCACATGGCCGTGTGGGAGACACGATCGAGCCACATGGGTGTGTAGGAGGTCACACGGGCATGGGAGAAGCGAAGGAGATTACACACGGCCGTGTGGGCTTCATGGCCTGGACACACGGGTGTGTCCGAGGCTGTGTGAAGATTGGGTTAAAAATTTTATTGACACGAGCATCTGGCACGACCGTGTGGCCCAACACGAGCCTCACACAACCGTGTCCCCCTTAAAATCCCTAAACCAATTTCTATTTTATTTTTTATCTTCTTCTCAAACTCCCCAAACCCTAGTCGCCGCTCCTATTTCTTTCCCTCATTCCTGCCACTGTTGCCCTATTTCGTCACCATTTTCTCTACCATCGCCCTTCCCTTCTCTTTCTTTTCCTTTCTTCCATTTTTCTTCTCCTTTCCATCTTACGCCCTTAATCGCCCAAGCCCTATTCTTCATTTCTTTTCTTTCCCTCAAACCGCCACCTTCCTCCTCCCCTAAGCCATGACCCACCGACCAGCCACCTAAGCCCCGCCTTTCCCTTCTCCCTTCTCCATTGACCAAACCTCAGCCCCCTCACACCATCATCGCGCACCAGTCCCTTGCGTCGACCATCACACCTTCTCCTATCGCAAACACACGCTCCACCATCCCGAACACCTCCGGCCACCACCACCATCACCATCGATCTACCTCTTTTCAACCCTCTTGTTCAACTTCTTTTATTATTATTATTATTATTATTATTTACTATATCCATTTCTTTATTATTTTTATTATTAGTTTTAATTCTTATTATTACTTTATTGCTCTTGTTTATTTAGTTACTTTTACCAATTGATTTTGAATTCAGTCTTCATTTAGTTCTTGGACATTATTACTAGTCTATTTTATTTTATTTTCACTCAGCAGGATTATAAATATAGTTGGTTTTAGTTGATTTCATTTTTGCTAATTTTCATAATTCATTTTATTATTGATTCCTATTAGTTTTAATTAGTCTTCTTAAACTTTTGTTTGATATTAGCATTTAGTTTTATCATGTTAAAGGTACATCTCTATAGTAGTCTAATTGTTAAGCTTAACTTAGATTTTGATATTTTCTTAGCTTAATTCTATTTTCTTGGTTTGTCAAGTTAATTTATTTGATCGCTTTATTGTTGGTACATTATGACGAACACATGGGCTAAGACTAAGGTCATCGTCCTCACTTCGAAAAAGTGAAAGACCCATGGTGGGACCTCCTCCTCGAGCGCTTCCACCGAGGCTTGCCACCCCTATCTTCGATTTTATGCAGGCCCCGAAGAGGATTTATATTAGCTCCTTCGAGTACGTCCACTGGGCCTAGGTCGCTGTATTGATTGGGCCGTTTTGGAGCAGGTCTGCCTCACTGACGATGTATGCGCTTTCACTACCATAGCTCAGTGGGACAAATTTTTCTCCATCATCGAGCCCACCTACATGGAGCTTACCTTGGAGTTCTACGCGACATTTCTAGTATAGCAGGCCATGATGACGCATGACAAGTTAGACACCATTAGATTTTGACTCGATGGTTTGGTGTGACATATGAGCGTCCTTGAGTTCGGTGGTACTATGGGACTTTATAGAGAGGAATTTATGAGTGTCGAGGACTTCCTTAGACTTCATCAACACATCCATCACTCGCCATCACATTGTTGGACTGGTCTTACAGTGAGCCAGGCCTTTTATAATACAAGTCACTCGAAGGTGACTTCTCTCTCTCCAGCTCTAAGGTACCTTCGCACACTCTTAGCTCACACTTTGATAGGTAGGAGAGAGACCATCGGAGTCGTTAGCACTCACGATGCGTACTTTCTATAGAGCACGGCCCATGGCCATTCATTGACTTGGCGTACTTTATCCTTTAACCTTCCGCCATCAGACTGACTGCCATAGGAGGGGCCCCATCTGTTTAGGCCCTTATGTGACTCACCTCACTCGACACTTTGGTCTCCTAGACACACCAAAGTAGTCCTCCATACTCGCACTAGTCGGCCAGATGTCCCCGTAGGGAATCTCGAGCATGATACACATGAGGATGATCGAGTGGCATCGTGGAATAGATCCTCCTCAACATCGATTGTTTCATTTTGACACACAGAATGAACCTGAAGACTTCACTGATGATGTTCTTCCCTGTTACGAGGACCCACCACAACCTCCACCTTCGAGTCATAGCCCTACTCCTTGGACTGCCACTTTAGCGGACCTCCTTAAGCAATTCGCTCAATTCCAACAATATTGCATTCAGAGGTTCAACAGTCTTGAGGCGACATTGCAGCAGATATGTCAGCATCTCCATGTATCTTCTTCAGCGCTAACGACTCACAACACTAATGTGTCTGATGATAAGGACCATTGAGTCCATTTATTTTTTCTATTTTTAGATTTATTTATATTTATATTTTTTTGTTACTTTCTTAGACTTCTTTTTCTTTTATATTTTGAACTATATTTTTATTTATTATGGTTGTTTCTAATTGAGTATGATCCCTTAACCTTCTTCACTACTTGTGTCTATTTTCTTAATAGTTTGCTCAGAATCATGCACTACATTTAAGATTTGTCTACAATTCCGCTTTTCACTATTCTGGGGATTTCATCCAATATTCAGGGCAGTTTCAATTCTCTCCCTCTCTTATGATATTCTATTTCTACTATATTTATTTTTGTTTGTACATTGAGGAAAATGTACATCTTAAGTGTGGGGAGGTTATTTATATGATTATTAGAAAATCCCTGAATTATGTCTTGTATTCAAGTAATTTTCTCATATTACCATTAGAATGAATTCTTATCAATTTGTGATTATCATTGATATGTTTTAGATTAAATTAATAGATAATTGTTCATTGATTGTTTAAACTTTAAGACATAAGAGAACCAAGCATGATAAGTCTATTTTCAGAATTAAAATTTTTTAGGTTGTTTCTCTGAACTGAGGTATTACTTTGAAGTTTGAGATTTACAAGATTGATATCAAAAACCATAATTTTTTGTGAGATTTTGAGCATTTAGAGCATACATTTTTCTTTCTCATTTTATTATTGATTATGAGTGTGTCATTATTGATTTGTTATTTTAAAACTTGCTTCAATTATGCATGTTGAGACCACACCTTTGATTTGATATACTAATATGATAAAGGCACTTAGGTCTTTACCCACTTATTCCATAAAAGCCTACCTTCATAATTAACCCTTAGTGAACCCCTTTGAGCCTAACACACCGTTTCTTGATTTACCCATTAATGATAACCCATAACTCATTTTTTTCATTGAGAATTTTTCCCGTTTTATTGACTACATTTTTTATTGAGATATTGATTTGGTTAATTTCCTGATAAGCCTTTTGATTAAGTTGCTGAATTTTTTCTTCTTATTTACATATAAAAAATCATCATAAAAAGAAAAAGAAAAAGAATACATATATAGTTATTTAGTTCTTTGTTAATTGAGGTTGAACAGTTAAATTCATATTTTGAGAAGAAGCTCGTGTTATTCTTGAATAGTTTCGATTTATGTAATTATTTGTAATTCAACATTTGTTATTTTTATAGTCTGGTAATTTATCAATTCGATCTCGATTCTAACCCTTTTTTTCAACCTTTCTTCATACCCTTAACTAAGCCCCATTACTACCTTTTAAAGACCTTTTGATTTGTGTATCATCTCATTTTATAGTGGTGGAGATTTGATTTTCATGCAAGCCTATGGTAATGACTTTTCATATTTGACTTTTGAGTGCTTAATTTTTTAACCTTAAACACTTTTACTAATTTGATTGAATCTCCAGTGAGGATATCAATTCTTGTCGATTTTGAATACTTAGATAAGGGGAAATACCTATGTTTTCATGCTTTAAAATGTTTGACTTGGATTGTTTAAATCTTTAGTGCTCTTTTAGTTGAATTATCAATGTATGATTATTTGTGAATTATGACAATACATTGTTGATGAGAATTATGAAGTGCAAGAGTTTAATTTTAATTGTGAGATGAGGATTTTGCTTGAGGACACGCAAATGCTTAAGTGTAGGGATATTTGATAAACCATAAAAGTAACATGTTTTAATCCCATGCTTGGCTTGTTTTTGGATGATTTATTATGTGAATTAGTGAATTTGATGCTCCTAATCCTTTAAATTTATGTTTCTATACTTAGGTGAGCATAGGGAAGTGAAAGGAACGAAAAACGGGCCAAAATCGAACAGAAAGAGCTATTTTCAGGAACCACAAGGTTTGGGATCTTCCACACGAGCCGGGCACACACCCGTGTCAGCCACACGGGCAGGCCACACGCCCATGTGCTAGCCCATGTCAATTTTGAACCCTACTTCTCTTTTACGTGGAAAAACCCAATTTTTAGGGTTTTTGAGCATTCTAAAGTTTAGAAATGCCTATTAGAAGAGAAGTAAAGGGGGGATGCAAAGTACAACGAAGAAATTACTCTAAGAATGCCGTCAGAATCAACTCAGAAGTAGATCTCCTTCAAGATTGAAAATCTCCAGTCAAATTTCCTTCTAACTTTTATTGGGTTTCTCATGTCTTGTTGTTATTCTAATTTTGACATGTTTTCCTCCCAGATTATGAACTAAATTCCCTAGATACCTAGGAAGGATGAAACCTATGATGGATCTTATTATTTGATTTTTTGAATTATATGATAAATACATTATTCTTGTTCTCAATTATGTATGCTTATTTCTTGCTTTAATATTTTCAGGATATTAATTCAAGTGTGATGTGCTTATTTTAGTGGAGCAAAAGTCCCTGTTTAAGAGTAGATCTGACATAATTGAGTGGAGTTACATGCAATCCTAGAAACAGGACGACATAAATCTACCAGATTATAGTCAAATATAATAAGGGAATCCATAGATCGAGTTAATGCGACAATAAGGGTTTTAATTAGAAAGGGATTTCAATTAATCAACCTAGAGTCAGTTGTTCTTACTCTCAAAACAGATATTAACATAATTTAGGGATTTCTATGGATCAAGGTACAAGTGAATAAATCGTCTAATCCAAATTCAAAATAACAGGTGAAGTCTAGGTGGATTCTTTCCTGGGTATTACCTTTCTCTTTGGTTATATTCAAGTATTTTCTCATTCTTTTCTTTGTCGTGTTCTTAATTGTAACACCCCAAAGTAACCATGAGTACTAGTATTTACTTCCTTTTTATTATCTAGCCTAAAAATTAAGAGGTTTGGTTATCTAAATTAATTACTAAACTAAGAATGCACCAAAAAGAAAATTTTGGAAAATACTTTTGGGAAAATTCAATTGATGGAGACAATACCTAAGGAGAAATCCACCTAGACTTCACTTGCTATTTGACTCTGTCAGACGATTTATTCATTTGACTTGATCCGTAGAAATCCCTAAGTTATATTGTTATCTCTCTCGAGACTAATAACGTCTAACCCTAGGTTGAATAACTGAAATATCTTTCTAATTAACACCTTAGAATTGCATTAACTCGATCTATGGATTCCCTTATTAGTTTTCACCCTAACCTGGTAAAATCTTGACACCCTATCTCTAGGCGCGCAATCAACTCCGCTTAATTATCATAATTTCACTCTTAGACAGGGTCTATTTCTCCTCTGAATAAGAACTTAGTCTGAATCAATATCCTGGAATATCAAAACAAGAATTAAGAACACATAATTAAGAACAAGTCAAATATTTATCATACAATTCAAATAATAATAACAAGATCCGTCGTAGGTTTCATTCCCCTTACGTATTTAGGGGGTTTAGTGCATACTTATGAAAGAAAACATCTCAAAAGCATAAAGACAACAAAACATAAGAAAACCCAAAACTCCTGAAAGAATTTGAAGGGAGATCTTTAGTCTTGATGATGAATCCGGCTTTTGAGATAGATCAATTGGCTTTCCTTGAGTAATTCCTTGCTTCCTACTCTTCGTCCCCTCCTAAGTGCCTGATCAGGTGTTTAAATAGGCTTTTGAATGCCTAAAAGCCCTAAAAATTGGCCTTTTCTTAATAGAACTATACTCGGGCTCAGTAGGGACATGCCCGTGTGACATGCCGTGTGCGATTACTCCAACCCGTGGTCAAGGCTATTGAATAGGCACGGACGTGTAGTCTACCCTTGTAAGTCGTGCTTCAATCCTGCCAAATGGACACGGCCGTGTGACACGCCCATGTGAGGAAGTCCAGGCCGCGTTGATTTCCCACATAGGTCTATTTTCTCCATTTTTGACTCGTTTCTCGCTCTTTTTACTCTTATATTCTCACCTAAGTATAAAACATGAAACTAAAGGATTAGGAGCATCGAATTCACCAAATCTAAGGAGAAACCATTCATAAATGGGCTAAGCTTGGGATAAAAATATGTATAAATTATGGTTTATCAAATACCCCCACACTTAAGCAATTGCTTATCCTCAAGCAAAATCCTCAACTCACAATCAAAATAAATTCTTCTCAATTTATAATCCCTATCAATAATATCTCAAATTAATCCATAAGTATTCATGCATTGAAAATTCAACTAAAAGTACATCAAAGTTTCAAACATTCCAAGTTGAGCATTTTATCACGAAAACATAGGTGTCTCCCCTTATCTAGGTGATTACCTTTGATCAAAATATCACAGAGTTTAACATCCTCACTAAAGATTCACTCAAATCACTCAAGGTGTTTAAGGACATCAATTAAAGCACTCATTAGTCAACATGAAAAGTTATTACCATAGGCTTGCTTGAAAATCAAATCTCCACCACTATATATTGAGCTGATACATCAATCAAAAAGGACTTTTAGAGGGTTGTAATGTGGCTTTGGTTAGGGGGTGTGGTCACAAGCTGAAAAAAAGAGGTTAGAATCGAGATTAAATTAAAAAATTACCTGCTAGAAAAATAACTAGTCATCAATTGAATACAAGTGAGCTTCTTCTCAGAATATGGAATTAACCTCAAGCTCGAAAATAATGAGTTACTACTAACGTGTATGCAAATATTTTGTTTTTTTAAGAACAAGTCAAATACATAGAAGAACAAAACATAGCTAAGCAATTTGTTCAAATCAAATCTCGACAAAAATAGGGATCAAATTAGGGGATTTCAACAATAATGGGTTATGGGTTAATATTGAGGGTAAATCAATTAATGGCTTTTTAGGCTCAAAAGGGGTTCACTAAGGGTTAATTATGGATGTAGGCTTTTCTGGAGTGAGTGGGTTAAACCTAAGTGCCTTTATCATCTTGACATATCAAATCAAATGGTGTGGTCTTGACATGCATAATCAAGCCAGTTCTAGAATAACAAATCAAAACTGATGCACTCATAATGAAAGTGAGCATGGAGGGAATAAAATATGCTCTAAAGGCTGAAGGTCTCACAAAAATTATGGCTTTTTGATGTTTAAACTTGTGAATTTCAACTCAAGATAATACCTAAACTTAGGGAAACAACCTAAAAATTTTAAATTCTTCAAAAATCAACTTATCATGCTTGATTCCCTAATGTCTCAAAGTTTAAACAATCAATGCATAATTGCCTAAGTTTTAATTCAAGACATATCAATAAAAATCATAAATTAATTAAAATTCATTCTAATAGTGATATGAGTAATTCACGTGAGAATAAGACAAAATTCAAGGATTTCTAATGATGATATAAAAGACCCCCGACATTTAAGATGTACATTGCCCTCAATGTACAAAGATATATTGAAAAAGATAGATATATAATCATAAGATAGGGAGAGAAGTGAAACTTCCTGAATGATGAATGGACTCCTTGAATTGGAGTTATGGAAAGTAAGCGGCCAAGGGATTGATGAGAGTGGAGGAGGATACTCCGGTGGTGGTAGAGGTTCATTGGTCCATAAGTCTTGCGCCAAAAGAATATTATATCTAGTGGTGGCTATGGTCGTGGTCGAGCAGGACATGGTAGTTGTGGAGAACCTTTCCTAGTGGAGTTTGTAGTTCTTATGCGATGATGAGCTTTGGAGCTCTTTATAACTGTGATAGAATTAGGAACTTTTTAGGGAATATACTGAAGCATAATTACTCATAATGAAATAGTCAAAACTATAAATTATTCAATAAAAATTATAAAAACTAAAATTAAAATAATATTAAAGAAAAATGAAATAAAAAGTACTTAACTAGGATAAATAAAGATAAAAGTGAAAAAAAAATAAAACGTTTTTAAACATCGTCATCACCATATGGTTTGCGAAGTGGTGGTGGCAATGAGATGTGGAAGTGCTAACAAATCTGATGTAGAGTCGCATCAATGTGATCAAAGCACTGAAAACATTGCTGCTCAAATAATGTAAGGTGCTCAGAGATGTCAGAATATGAAGCCGTCGCATGAACTAGATGATGGATGGGTGGTGGCTGAGACGGTGGGCCTTCATGACGTGGAGGGACATCATCAGTAATGCCCTATGGGTCCTCCTCCTCGATGGACTGGATGAGGCGGTACTGAGTGGGGTAGGTGCCATGTCGTTTTTCGATCATCCTCATACTTAGCATTCTCGAGATGCCCTGTGGGTACATCTAGCTGAAGAGAGTGAGGGAGGATGATTGTGCTGCTGTGTTGAGGAGCCCAAAGTGCCGAGCCAATCGAGTCACATAGGGCCCGATAGAGATGACCCCTCTCCTATGTCGCTCTGTCTGATGGCGGATGGAGAGGGCGATGAAGTAAGCAAGGTCGAGGACGTGCCCGTTTGCCATGCTTCATAAGAAATAGGCGTCATGAGTGGTGACAACGCCGGTGCTCTCTCGTCTCTCTGTCAGAGTGTGAGCCAAGATGGCATGTAGATACCTCAAGGATAGAGGGAGAATCGATGTGTTGGAGTGGCTAGGATCGTAGGTGGTCGAGGCAGGGATGAGGTCCCTCTAGCACTTTGAGGGGGAGTAGTGGATGTGGCGGTAGAGGATGTCGAGTTCATTGTCATCCATGAACTCCTCTGTGTATAGCCCTAGTGCAATCTCGAACTCAGGTATGCTCAACTGGCGTACTAGACCACCAAGGAAAAACTGGACCATTCCAGGATCGTCGAAGCTGGTCATGTAACGCCCCCATGCCCGAAACTGTCATTGGAGTCAAGCTTGAGGTGTTACTAAACTTATCTTACCTTTTAAACAACTCTAAACGACTTATTTTAATTTTCAGAATAAACTGTTTTCTGCGTCATGGTTGCTTAAAAATTCATTTCTTGAGTTTCAAAACTCGAAATTAAGATCCATAATTTTTTCTGAAATTAGACTCATATATCTACTGATTTTTTTCTAGAATTTTTTACTTAGCCAATTAGTACAGTTTATTAGTTAAAGTTACCCCTATTTCAGAATTCAACTACACTAACCTCTACTAACTACGAACAACTTTTCTCCCTGTAAAAAATTCATATGACTATACCGTTTGTTTATATTAAAACTAAATTCAATAAGGATTCTAACGATATAAAGTACACCACCTAATTATTTTTTTAAAATTTATGGTGAATTTTCAAAGTTGGAACAGGGGATCCAGATATCGCTCTGGACCTATTTCACTAAAACTCAGATATCTTATAAAATACAAAACCTTTACCTGTTTTGCTTATTCCATATGAAAATAGACACAATGAGCTTTAATTTCATATATTATTCACCATCAAAACATGTCTCTACAATTTTTTTTTGTGATTTTTCAAAGTCACGTTATTCCTAATACTTGAATCTGTTTTTAAGTTACGTTCACATTTTTCATAGTTTTCATGTGATAGTTACTACTTAATCATACATACTATTAAACATATATATCATCAGCCATTCTATTAGATAATCACTAGCAAGTATTTACACATCATTCATTGATCATATCATATCGAAAGAAACCAAGTTCCTATACATGCCATATACAAAACGAAACGTCTAACTATACCAATGTGATTTCTTCGATAGTGTGATCGGGTCTCCAACGTTTCCTTCGATCCCCGAGTGGCTTGATAAAAACTATAAGAAAAAGAAAATAAAGAGAGTAAGCACTAGGATTAGTAAGCGTACAAGCAAATAAATTACAACATTCAATATAATGAATAATTATACATAATGTCACCTAGCCTCATAAACTTTCTTTACTTCTCATTTTCTACCTTATTCTTTACTCACTTACCTTCTTTCTTACCTGACCTTTCACTATTCATAAATATAATCTACCTTCCCTTTTGCTGATAATTCACTGTAATTTAACGTGTACAATGACCCGTTGAACCACTCGGAATACTAAGGATACTAGGGTCATTCCTGTCTATCAATATCCTGCCAAGGCCATGTCTTCGACATGGACTTACATGAATTATTCCTGTCTCCAACGCCATATATATATCTAATATGGGCTTACATGGCTCATTACTGTCTCCAAAGCCATATATCTAAAATGGACTTACATGGCTCATTTCTGTCCTGTCCTGTCCTGTCAACCCCAATATCCTAACATTCCAAAGGTTCAAACGGGGCTTCCTAATGCTTTTTCTCTGTCACTTCGCCTTTAATTCGACTTTAAATATTCTCAAAAAATAAGTATATAAATGCTGGAAATTGACAATAATAATGTAAAATAAAAGAATATTGCATTTATTTACTGTAAACTTACCTCGATACAAAATGTGACTAAACTTCACAATTTAGTCCTTTACTTTTTCTTTTCCCCGACCTACTCCCGAATTTCGCTCTTCTTGATCTATAATAGCAAATTTAACTTATTTAATATTCACATTTATCAAAACAGTCCTTGACCCAAACTTTGGCAAAATTACATTTTTGCCCCTAAACTTTCACATCTTTTCACTTTTGCCCCAAGGCTCGTAATTTAAACTTCATCCTATTTTCTTATGTTTTATGACATGCTGATCATTTTTCCATTCTATGACAACATCAAATTCACACTCTACCATGTACATATGACTATTAGGTATTTTTACCGATTAAGCCCTTTTACTCGTTTTCACTTAAAACCGAGTAGCACAAGTTGTCTAACATAATTTAAAACCTCATATTCTATCATAAAACATCAAAATAAACACTTTTCACCTATGGGTATTTTTCCAAATATGAACCCTAACTTAAATTATTGCTAGCATAAGCTTTATCGAGCTACCGGGACTCCGAAAACGTAAAGAACATTAAAAACGGGGCTTGGAATCACTTACTATGGAGCTTGAAAGCTTGAAACAAATCCTAGCTATGGAGAACCCTTGAAATTTGGTGCTAATGAAGAAGATTATGAATTTTGTGTTATTTTTCCCTTTTTATTTCATTTAATATCCAAATGACCAAAATGCCCCTCCTTATTAAACTTTCAAAAATTCCATCCATGTCCTATTTTGTACATGAACTTAGAAATTGGTAAAATTGTTATTTAAAACCTCCTAATTAATATTCCAAAGCAATTTCATACTAAAAACTTCTAGAATGCAAGTTTTGTAAATTATTCGATTTAGTCCCTAATCTCAACTTTAGCACTTTATGCATAGAATTTCATCACGAAAATTTCACACAATCATGCAATCATATCATGAACCTCAAAATAATAATAAAATAAAATTTTCTACCTCGGATTTACGGTTTTGCAACCACTATTCCGTTTAGGCCCTATTTCAGGATCTTACATTTCTCCCCCCTTTAGGGATTTTTGTCCCCGAAAATCTTACCTGTGAAGAGATTTGGGTACTATTTTCGCATAGCCTCTTCGGGTTCCCATGTAGCCTCGTCTACCCCATGTCTATTTCATAGTACTTTCACAAGTGCAATACTTTTGTTCCTTAATTGCTTTACCTCTCGAGCTAGAATATTTACCGGTTCTTCACCGTAAGTCATGTCTGGCTGAATCTCAACCTCTGTCTGAGAAATCACATGTGACAGATCTGAACGATAACGATGTAGCATAGACACATGAAATACATTATGAATCTTCTCTAACTCAATCGACAAAGCTAACCGATATGCTAATGGTCCGACTCTCTCAATCACTTCAAACGGTCCAATAAAACGTGGACTTAGTTTGCCTTTCTTTCCAAATCTGAGAACTTTCTTCCACGGGGATACTTTCAAAAAAACTTTGTCACCAACTTGATACTCAATCTATTTTCTCTTCAAATCTGTATACGACTTTTGTCTGTCTGAAGCTGCTTTCAAGCAATCTTTGATGATTTTTACTTTCTCTTCTGTTTGCTTAACTAGATCAACCCCGTAAATCTGATTTTCCTTAAGCTCTGTCCAATACAAAGGTGTGTGACATTTACGTCCATACAAAGCTTCATAAGGTGCCATCTTCAAACTTGACTGATAACTATTATTGTAGGCAAACTCTACTAATGGTAAATATTTTTCCCAATTACCTTGAAATTCTAATACACAACATCTAAGCATATCTTCAAGTACCTGAATAACTCTCTCTGACTGACCGTTGGTTTGAGGATGGAAAGCTGTACTAAAACTTAACTTAGTGCGCAAAGCCTCCTATAATTTCTTCCAAAACCGTGAAGTAAATCTTGGATCTTTGTCTGAAATGATCAATAATGGTACCCCGTGTAGTCTGACTATCTCTGAAATATACAACTCGGCCAACTTGTCAAGTGAATAATCCATACGAACTGGGATAAAATGAGCCGACTTCGTTAACTTATCAATCACAACCCATATTGCATCTTTCTTTCTTGGTGTCAACGGAAATCCTGTCACAAAATCCATAGTAACTCGATCCCATTTCCACTCAGGGACTAGCACAGGCTGCAATAAACCTGAAGGTACCTGATGTTCGGCCTTTACCTGCTGACAGATCAAGCATCTAGAAACAAACTCTGAAATGTCCTTTTTCATTCCTACCCACCAGTACATTTTCTTCAAATCATTATACGTCAGCTCGACGATCTCAAAGAAGAGCCCCCACGGGTCAGTCGTCAGGAGGGCTCAGACCGCGTCAGCCAAACGAATTTGTTCTAGTGCAGCCCAGTCAATGCAGCGGCCCACACCTAGGGGTTGGGCCATTAATATATGATAGAATTCCTCCTAGGGTCCCAAGGGAACCTGGAGGAGTGGGTGCCTAATCTCCGGGGTAGGACCCGAGGATGATGCTGCTCCTTTTCTCTTCTTCAAAGCGGGGACAGCGGTTTTCTTTCCTCGTGGGGATGACATTGTATATCTGTAGTGAAAAAAATCAAAGTTTAACCAAAATGCCCCAAGAATAGTATGGAAAATCAAGACTAAATATGAATATTTCATGAGATTGACATACTGGATGATACAAACTAAAACATCTAAATATATCAAGTTATAGGATTATGGGAATAATGTAACGGGAATATGAATGAATGTATGTGGGTAAGCATAAATTTCATTGAAACAAGGAAAAATGAAAGACTATAGCATAATGAAGTAACTAAAATGAAAATTTTTTTATAAATCAAGCATGAGTATTTTAATATTCTAGCTATGAATATTCATTCAAAATAGTTCAATAGAGCAGAGAAATCATGAAATAAGCAACATATTTAAAGAAAATAGAGATAAAAGAGTAAATAAATGCAAAAGGAAGGAGCTTGGGGCATCGGAATCGGTGTTGTAGGAGGTGCACGGGCGTGGGGGGTAGGGCGTGTAAAGTTGCAGCGGCTAGGGTTAGGGATTTTTGGGGAAGGAGATGATGAGTGGTGAGGGGTTTATATAAATTTTGGGGCACACGGCCGTGGGACACGCTCATGTGGCCTAATTTTTACCTGTGTGTTTTGCGAATTTTGAATTTGGGAGCGTCGACATTCAGCCCACGCCCGTGTTCTTTAGACCTATGGGTGCACGCTGCCGTGTCGCACGGCCGTGTCTTGCTTCGTTCGCTTCTCCCACGCTCGTGTACATAGGTCCACGTCCGTGTTAATTTGACAGGTTTACCCACGGGACATGCCCATGCTAATTTGACAGGTTCGCCCACGGTTTCAAGGCACGGGAGTGTCGCATGCCCGTGTTGTTTTGGTAGGTTCACCCATGGCCATGTCACACGGCCATGGCGACTTATCACTTCCTGTGTTGGGGAAAAAATTTTGCCCTATTTTTACATGGACCAATGCACGCCCGTGTGCCTAGCCGTGTGGTTTTTAAAAAGCCTACATTCTATGATTCGGTTAGTATGTTAGATGTTAAAAGCTAAAATTTAAAGAAATTAATACTGTTACTGCTCAGGTTGCCTCCCGAGAAGCACTTATTTATAGTCTAAGCTCGACTTACCTCTCTGGTGTTGATCATGGTGGCTCGAGGTGTTTATGCTCCTTATCCATGCTGCCAATTTTGTCAATGTAAGGTTTAAGACGAGTAATATTTACCTTGAACGTGCCGAATTTAAGATGATTTACCTCAACTGTACCGTATGGAAAAATGCTTAATACCGTAAGAGGGATTTCTTCATTTGGTTCATAAGTGGCAATTTGAGGATCTGCTGCATCTAATAGTACTTTGTCTCCAACCTTTAGTTGATTTGGTGAGGTAATGAGCTTGTCTTGGCTTTGTTTATTGTGTGTTCCTGGTTCATGTGTCCACCATTCATCTAGCTCCTCAATTTGCAACCTTTGTTCTTCATGGATTGGTTCTTTGTTGTTGCTTGGCTCATGTATGTTCTTCGAACCTATTTCCTGCAAAGAAGGTTGCAACATATAGTTAGTTTTTGCAAAATTATTTGGAGAATCACCTTCAATTTTCGATGTGTTATTCGAATTAAAAGCTTGTAGGGTGATTATTTTGTCCCCCACATGAAGTGTGAGTTCACCTGTGCCAACGTCAATAATCGTTATAGTGGTTGCTAAAAAGGGTCTTCCTAAAATTAAGGGAACGTTACTATCCTCTTCTATGTCTAGAACAACAAAATCAGCTGGGAATATAAATTTTTCAATTTTAACGAGTACATCTTCAATAATGCCCCTAGGAAATCTGATAGTTTTATCTGTTAATTGAATGCTCATCCTAGTTTGTTTGGGATTCCCTAGACCTAGTTGCTTAAACAATTTGTGAGGCATGACATTGTTACTAGCCCCTAAATCAGCCAACGCATTATTAACGTCTAAGCTACCGATTAAACAAGGAATCATAAAACTCCCTGGATCTTTGAGTTTGTTGGGCAGCTTATTTTGTAGAATAGCTGAGCAGACCATGTTCAACTCCACATGTGATGCTTCATCTAACTTCTATTTATTTACTACAAGCCCCTTTAAACACTTGACTGTGTTTGGCATCTGTGAAAGGGCTTCAATAAACGATAATTTAATATGTAGTTTCTTTAAAAGTTTAAGGAATTTACCAAATTGTTCGTCTGATTGGTCTTTCCTTGTCGCATTGGGGTATGGCACACGAGGTTTATATTCTGTACTTACTAGCTTTGGCTCATTGTGGCCTACCTCATCCTTACCTTTGCTTACCACCATTTCTGGCCTTGGTTCTGCAACTAACCCTTCCTCATCTTGAATGGCAATCGTGTTGTGTTGCTCCCTTGGGTTAGATTCAGTGTTGCTTGGCAGGCTACCTTGTGGTCGTTGGGAAATTAACTTGGCAAGCTGTCCAATCTAAGTTTCGAGCCCCTGGATTGATGCTTGTTGATTTTTGAGTGTCATCTCGGTATTCTAAAAATAAGTTTTTGACACTGAGATGAATTTGGTTAGCATCTCCTCAAGGTTTGGATTTTTCTCCTGCTGGTATGGTGGTTGTTGAAAGCCTGGAGGGGGTGGTGGTCTTTGATTTCCTTGGCCTCCCCATGAAAAATTTGGGCGGTTCCTCCAACCTGCATTGTAAGTATTGCTATAAGGATTGTTTTGAAATTGAGGATTGTTACCCATGTAATTTAATTGCTCGTTCTCCATGATGTGGCCATAGGGTGGGTATTCTGAATTGCTTGATCCACCTCCACTTGCTTTGCACTGTATTACTGAGTGAACTTGTGAAGAACTAAGAAAACCATCAATTTTCTTATTCAAGAGTTCTACCTGATTAAAGAGCATGGTGACCGAATCGACGTTATAAACACCAACTACTTTTGTTGGCTTTGTCCTCATGACTTGCCACTGATAATTATTCAATGACATCTCTTCTATAAATTCATAAGCATCTTCAAGTGTTATATTATTGATGGTTCCGCCAACAACTGCGTCAATCATCTATCGAGTCGAAGGGTTCAGGCCATTGTGAAACGTTTGGACCTGTAGCCAGAGTGGTAACCCATGGTGATGGCATCTTCGCAAAAGGTCCTTTTATCTCTCCCATGCATCGTAGACTATTTTTAAATCCATCTACACAAAAGAGGAGATATCATTATGTAATTTGGCTGTTTTAGCCGGCGAAAAATATTTTAATAAAAACTTTTCGATCATTTGTTCCCAAGTAGTGATTGATCCTCGTGGCAACGAGTTCAACCACTGTTTAGCCTTATTCCTCATCGAAAAGGGAAACAGCCGAAGGCGAATGGTGTCATTAGAAACGCCATTAATTTTAAATGTATCGCAAAACTCTAAGAAATTTGCCAAGTGAGCGTTGGGATCCTCGTCCTGCAAACCATCAAACTGAACAAACTATTGGATCATTTGAATTGTGTTAGGTTTCAGTTCAAAATTATTTGCAGCAACAGCAGGCCTAGCTATGCTCGATTCAGTTCCTGTTAAAGATGGTTTAGCATAATTATACATAGTAGGCGGAGTAGGATTCTGATTAACAACAATCGTAGGAGGTAGCAGATTTTCTTGGTTTTCAGCCATCTCCTCGATTGTGGTAGAAGTATCGTCCTCTTGCTCTTCCTCTGTGTATCGTAAGCTTCTCCTTATTTCTCTTCGATTTCTGTGAACTGTGCTATCGATCTCACTATCAAACAGTAATAGTCCTGACGGGTTTCTTCTGGTCATAAACTAGAAAAACCTGTCAGAAGAGAATAAATGAAGAATTAGAAAAGAAAATAAAAATTTAAATTGCAATAAAAGTAAAATGGCTAAAGTAATAAAAATCGAGTGTTCCTAATATCCTAGTTCCCAAGCAACGGCGCCAAAAACTTGATACGTGATATTCCTAACAGGTTTTAAAGATTTATGAATGAATCATTCTTAATACTAACTTGTTATCACGATTAAGGCAAGTGTACCTATCGAACAGTAGTATAGTTCAGCAAGACCGGATTGTCGAACCCAAAGAACCACGAGTACTAGTATTTACTTCCTTTTTATTATCTAGCCTAAAAATTAAGAGGTTTGGTTATCTAAACTAATTACTAAACTAAGAATGCACAGAAAGAAAATTTGGGAAAATACTTTTGGGAAAATTCGATTGATTAAGACAATACCTAAGAAAAAATCCACCTAGACTTCACTTGTTATTTGACTCTGAATCAGATAATTTATTCATTTGACTTGATCCGTAGAAATCCCTAAGTTATATTATTATCTCTCTCGAGACCAATAACGTCTAACCCTAGGTTGAATAATTGAAATCTCTTTCTAATTAACTCCCTAGAATTGCATTAACTCGATCTATGGATTCCCTTATTAGTTTTCACCCTAATTCGACAAAATCTTTTCACCCTATCCCTAGGCGCGCAATGAACTCTGCTTAATTATGACAATTTTACTCTTAGACAAGGTCTATTTCTCCTCTGAATAAGAGCTTAGCTTGAATCAATATCCTGGAATATTAAAACAAGAATTAAGAACACATAATTAAGAACAAGTCAAATATTTATCATACAATTCAGATAATAATAACAAGAGGTTTCATTCCCCTTAGGTATTTAGGGGGTTTAGTTCATACTTATGAAAGAAAACATCTCAAAAGCATAAAGGTAACAAAACATAAGAAAACCCAAAACTCCTGAAAGAAATTGAAGGGAGATTTTCAGTCTTGATGATGAATCCGGCCTCTGAGATGGATCAATCAACTTTCCTTGAGTAATTACTTGTTTCCTACTCTCCGTCCCCTCCTAAGTGCCTCCTCAGGTGTTTAAATAGGCTTTTGAATGCCTAAAAGCCCTAAAAATTGGCCTTTTCTGAATGGGACTATACTTGGGCTCGGCAGGGACAAGCCCGTGTGCGATTACTCCAGCCCGTGGTCATGTAGTCTACCCGTGTAAGTCGTGCTTCAATCCTGCCAAATGGACACGGCCGTGTGACACGCCCGTGTGAGAAAGTCCAGGCCATGTTGATTTCCCATGTGGGTCCATTTTTTTTGTTTTCAGCCCGTTTCTCGCTCGTTTTACTCTCCTATGCTCCCCTAAGTATAAAACATGAAATTAAAGTATTAGGAGCATCGAATTCACCAAATCTAAGGAGAAACCATTCATAAATGGGCTAAGCATGGGATAAAAATGTGTATACATTACGATTTATCAACTCCTCAGGGATATTAACCACCAAAGCAGACATTCAATTGTGTCATTTCCTTCCACAATTAAATACTTATGCACAACCTCCTTACGGACCCATACTCAAGGCCCAATATTTCTAGGCCCAAATTCGGGGCGTTACATTAATAATTAGTTTAGTTAAATTTAGATTAAAAACATCCCTTTTAATTTATAGGCTAGATAATAAAAATATAGTAATTACTAGTACTTTTAGTCCTCGTGTATACGATATTCACGACTCACCATAGCTAGGTGCGCTTGCCTTTGTCGTGATTTTAGTTAATTTAGTGACTCATCAATCACACTATCACATGTTATATATGGCATGTATAGCTAGACTCTCACATATGCTACATTAGTCCTAGAATCGACTAAACTGTAGCTCTGATACGAATAGCATGTAACACCCCTTACCCATATCCATCGCTAAAATAGGGTTACAGAGTGTTACTGAACTTATTATACAATCGAACATATAGTTCACATACAATTATCAAATTCAAATACGAGCCATTCATAATCATTCATCAAGTCCCTAATATAAGCCTACGAGGCCCAAAACATGCTTTAGAAGTGGTTCGGGACTCAACCGATATCTTAGGAAATTTTCAAAAAACTCAAAAAAAATTTAAAATGGGCCCGGCCATGTGTCTCACACGGCCAAAGACATGCCCATTTAATAGGCTGTGTGGACATTCGAAATGGGATCATATGGCCGTGTCCCAGTCCGTGTCCCAGCCCCGTGTAACTCCCTAACTTGGTCATACGGCCAACCATACGCTCGTGTGACTAGCCCTTGTGCCCTTCGAAATTGCCTCACACGCCCGTGTGTCAGGGCTGTGCTAGGCAGTTCCACACCTGTAGGGTATACTAACTTATGCCACATGACCAACTCTCTTGCCTATGTGCTGGACACAGGGCCGTGTGGATAAAAATAGGTTATTTGTGTAACACCCCTTACCCGTACCCGAGAACGGGACAAGGTATGAGGCGTTACCAGATACATACTCAGACAGTTTCAGAAAATACGGGTTATAAAATTTCATTCTAATTTAAAGCCGACTAAACAACATCATAGTGTTCCGATTATGGACCTACAAGGTCCAAAACATACATTAAAAGCGATTCGGGACAAAACCAAGAACTATAGAAAATTTTAGAAAAATTACTATGGTTATGCCTCACACACCCGTGTGGGCAAAGCACACGCTCGTGTGCTTAAAGACACACCCATGTGTCCACCCGTGTTGAATTATTGGATTTATTTTTCATTTTGAAACTACAAGGATTTTCACACGGCCAGGCACATGCTCGTGTCCCTGGCCCGTGTCCATCAAACAGCCTAGACACGCCCGTGTCATCGTTTGCATCCTTCACACGACCTAGAGACACCCGTGTCCAAAAACCCAGACATTCTGTTTATGACATCATCATTCATTTTGAGGCACACAGCCAAGGCACACGCCTGTGTGCTAGGCCATGTCCTCCACACAGTTGAGACACACGGCCGTGTCTCTACCCGTATGTTTACTACCATGCAAACTGACCTAAAATTTTAAGTGCAGGGGATACACGGCCGGGCAACACGCCCATGAGGGTTGACCGTGTGTCACCCACAGCCTAGACACATACCCGTATGTCTACCTGTGTGGACCTTTTTAGGGCTATTTTCCAAGCTTTTAGTCACCCTTTATCATCCATACACACTTATAGACTTCAATGGTATTTAACATGGCCTAATTATACTCTTAAACAACCTTGACATAACTCATTGCATGTTAACTTCATCTCATTAGTTTAGTACATGCTAAATTATCCTTTTTATATTAGGGATTAACATAGTACATTTTACTTTTTAAACTTTGGCCATATTATAACCATATACCATTATATGCTATGTCCACTCTCAAATTATTAGGTTCCATTTCAATCATCCAGTCATGATAAACCTCATCATCATATCTCATGAAACATTGAAACATAGACATGCATCATTGGTAGGTTTACTACCTACATCAATATGAGTCATATCTCATGGCAATATACAAAAGAATAAGTAAACCATTTAGGCCTTTACATTGGCTAGCCAAATGACACATATAACAAAATAACCAAAAATCCGATACATGCCATTAAACAAAATGGAAGTATCTATATACCAAAGGAGGACAAGTCGATAGTGTTGATTTTCCAACCGTCTTCCAATCTTCACGAGTCCATGAGCTTTGTAAGACAGTTGAAAGAGAAGGAGGTAAGCATTTATATGCTTAGTAAGTCCGGATAATTGGAAAGTTAATTAGCATACAACCATATTAGGCACTAATTCCAACAAACATGAAATAGTTTCCCTATCACATACACTCATTCATCAAGTTAGTCTCATAACAATACATCATGTAATTGGTCTTAGATGAGCTCATCAATTCAATATTTCCATTTCTATTTCTCCTGTTAATCCCGTTGAATTTCTCAGAAATCTCGATGGATAGCCCAATTACCGTCAAGTTATACAAGTGATCATCTCTAGTATGCACTCCCGTGAACCTTATATCTTATGGCAGGATTACCAGTCCAGGCTAAACCCCTTTCAACGACAATTGCTCTCATAAGCTCGTATCTGCATTGCCAGTCCAGGTTAAATTCAGTCCTCAATCCGATTATCCGTCCAGGCTAAATCCTTAATGCACCCATATTCTTCGGAAGGCTGGATCACTCAAGCAACACCCGTTCGGGCTAGATCCTTTCTATTTTGAGATAATCGGATTACCCATCTGGGCTAAATCCTTTTTTGCAACACATGCAGGATCTCATGTCATGTAAGCCATAATTTATCCGTCAGATTTCCCTTTCTATTTCAACCAGGACATTTATCATCTTTTATTCACACAAGCACATTACATAAATTATCATGCAATGATTATCTAAATTTTCATACATTTAAGAAACGCATGTTTAAGTATATTTAGAGTTTACTTTGGGATATACGAACTTACTTGGTAATTGCTTCGATTTTGTATTTTGGCTATTCCGAAACCTTTCGTTTTTCATGGTCTACCTCCAGAATTGGTTCCTCAGGGTCTATATCAATAAAATTTGACTATCAATACATCACATTTTTCATTTTAGGATTTAAAACTCACCCTCGGGCAAAATGACCAATTTGCCCCTAACCTTTCACACTTTTACAATTTAGTCTTAAGGCTCGTATAATGAAATGCATGAAATTCTAAGTTACCCAAGCCTAGCTGAATAGTTTTTTTGCCTATAGCAGCCCACATTTTCTTTCATTTTACATTTTTCTACCCATTTTCACAACTTTTACAAAATGGTCCCTTAAGCCATTTCCATGAAAAAACTACTTAGTAAACGTTGTTAACTATCCTTTAAACTCTCATATTCCTCCATAAATCATCAAAATACAAACATCTCATGCATGGGTATATTTTTGAACATAAACCCTAGCTTGAAATATGGGTAGAAATAGAGAGAGCATGTTACGAGGATCTCAAAAATACGAAGAGCGTTAAAAACGGGGCTAGGGAGCACTTACTATTGAGCTTAAAAATGTTGAAAACCCTAGCTATGGAGACCCTTATAATTTCGGTGGTATGGAGAAGAAAATGAGCTGATTTTAGCTTGATTTTCCCCCTTTATATTTAGTTTATTACCAAATGACCAAAATACCCTTCCTTACTAAACTTCCAAAATTTTCCATGCACGTCCATTTTTGTCCAAAAACTTAGAAATTGGGAAAATTACTCTTTAAGGACCTCTAATTAATAATCCATAGCAATTTCATACTAATTGCTTCTAGAACCCAAATTTTGCAATTTATTCAATTTGGTCCATAATTTCCAATTGGACACCTTACACATAGAATTTCTTCATGAAACTTTAAGACATGCTTATTTTCATATCCTAGACCTCATAATGATCACAAAATAATTATTTTAACGTCAGATTTGTGGTCCTGAAACCACTATTCTGACTAGGGCCTAATTCGGGATGCTACATTTCTCCCCCCTTAGGGACTTTCATCCTCGAAAGTCTTACCAGTAAACAGGTTTGGATATTGACTTCTCATGGTTTCTTCAGGTTCCCATGTGGCCTCTTCTACTCCATGTCTATGCCATAAAACTTTCACCAACGCTATATTCTTATTCCTCAATTGTTTGACTTCTGGAGCCACAATTTCGATCGGTTCTTCACTATAAGTCATGTCAAGTCTAATTTCAACTTCTGTAGGTGAAATTAGATGGGAGGGGTCTGATCGATATCATCGCAACATGGATACGTGGAATACATCATGAATCTTTTTCAATTCGGGTGGAAATGCTAAACGGTAGGCTAACGGTCCAACTTTCTCAGTAATCTCGTAGGGTCCAATAAACCATGGACACAGTTTGCCTTTTCGACCAAATCTCAAAACCTTTTTCCATGGAGATACTTTCAAGAACACTTTGTCTCCAACTTGAAATTCAATCTCTTTTCTTTTCAAATCAGGATATGACTTTTGCCTATCCGATGCCGCTTCCAAACAATCACGTATCACTTTAACCTTTTCTTCAATTTCCTCAATCAAATCAACTCCATGAATCTGGTGCTCTTTGAGTTCTATCCAGTACAATAGTGTCCAACACTTTCGGCCATACAATGCCTCATAAGTTGCCATTTTTAAACTTGTCTGGAAACTGTTGTTGTATGCAAATTCCACCAATGGTAAATATTTTTCCCAACTGCCTTGAAGTTCAAGGCACAACAGCTTAACATGTCCTCGAGAGTCTGAATCATCCGTTTAGATTGTCCATTTGTCTGTGGGTGGAATGCCATACTAAAACTCAACTTTGTACCCAAGGCTTCTTGCAGCTTCTTCCAAAATCTCGAAGTGAATCTCAGGTCCCTATCCGAAATAATCGATAACGGTACCTCGTGTAATCTCACAATCTCGATATGTACAAGTTAGCCAATCTGTCAAGAGAGAAATCTGTCCGTACAGGAATAAAATGAGCTGACTTCGTTAGTCTATCAACTATAATCCAAATGGAATCTGTCTTCTTCGGTGTTAACGACAATCCTGTCACAAAATCTATAGTAATCTTGTCCCATTTCCATTCGGGAACCATCATGGGCTGTAATAAACCTGAAGGTACTTGGTGTTCAGCCTTGACTTGTTGACATATCAAGCATTTCGATACAAATTCAGAGATGTCTCCTTTCATGCCATTCCACCAGTACATTTTCTTCAAATCGTTGTACATATTAGTACCTCCCGGATGAATAGATAAACGGCTATCATGCGCCTTTTGCAAAATTTTCTGAATAAGCTCATTGTCTCTTGGTACACAAATCCTATCTCTGAACATCAAGCAACCGTCGAAACCAATCTCAAAATCTGATTCGGTGCCTATCTCGTATTAAGTTCTCTTGCACTATCATTGATCTGAGCTGCACAAAGTTCTTGTAGAAACGTTGGTCTGGCTCTTAACTCTGCCAAAACTAAACCATCATCTAACAAGGCCAACTTCATGTTCAAAGCTCTCAAACTAAACAAGGATTTTCTGCTTAGTGCATCTGCGACCACATTCACCTTTCCTGGGTGGTAGTCAATGATCAGCTCATAATCTTTAATCAGTTCTAACCATCTCCGTTGTCTCAGATTTAATTCTTTTTGAGTCATCAAATATTTCAAACTCTTATGATTTGTGAATATACAACAAGTTTCGTCATACAAATGGTGCCTCCAAATCTTCAAGGCAAATACAATGGCAGCTAGCTCCAAGTCATGTGTTGGATACTTTTTCTCGTGCAACTTTAGTTGCCTTGAAGCATATGCTATTACTTTGCCCTCCCGCATAAGCACGCAACCCAGTCTATTTAAGGACGTGTCACTAAAAACCAGGAATTCATTTCCCGGCTCGAGTTGCACTAAAATTGAAGCTTCAGTTAGCAATGTCTTCAATTTCTCGAAACTCTGTTGACACTTCTCTAACCATTCAAACTTAACATCTTTTTGCAACAACCTCATCAAAAGAGTTGCAATCATCGAAAACCCTTTTACAAAGTGTCGATAGTAACCGGCTAAGCCCAAAAAGCTTCTAACCTAATTTACATTCTTTGACGGATTCCACTCAAAAATAGCAGATATCTTATTTAGATCAACTCAGATGCCATCACCCGACACAATGTGACCGAGGAATCCAACCTCTTGGAGACAAAACTCACTCTTGCTAAATTTAGCATACAATTGTTTATCCCGTAAGATCTGTAAAATCGTTCTCAAATATTCTGCATGCTCAGTCTCATCCTTGGATAAATCAGGATATTATCAATAAACACAACGAAAAAATTGTCTAAGTATGGTTAAAAAACACGATTCATTATGTCCATAAACATAGCTGAGGCGTTCGTTAGACCAAAAGACATGACTAAGAACTTGAAATGACCATACCTCATCCTGAAAGCGGTCTTAGGCACGTCCACTCTTTAACTTGCAACTGGTAGTAACCGGATATTAGGTCTATCTTAGAAAACACAATGGCTCCCCTCAATTGACCAAACAGATCATCAATCCTCAGCAACGGATACTTGTTCTTGATAATTACCTTGTTAAGTTGTAGGTAGTCTATACATAGAGTCATACAGCCATCTTTCTTCTTTACAAATAATATTGGAGCACCCCAAGGTGAAAAACTCAGTCTCGTAAAACCTTTATCCGTTAGTTCTTGCAACTGTGCTTTTAACTCTTTCAGCTCGGTTGGTGCCATCCTATGCGGGGCAATAGAAATAGGAGATGTCCCAAACACCAGTTCAATACCAAACTCTACTTCTCTAACGGGAGGTAATCTGGGTAGCTCTTTCGGAAACACATCCAGATACTCCTATACTATTAATACCGATTCCAATTTCAACTCAGATTCTTTAGTATTTAACATAGAAGCAAGGTAGGCTTCATATCCTTTTCTCATATACCTTTGAGCCACCATTGAGGTAATCACAACTGGCGGAGTATCCAAATCACTTAAATCAATCTAGAGAATTGCACCATCTGAGCATTTCAATTCAATATACTTTTTAGCACAATTTACAATCACATCATGCACAGCTAACCAGTCCATGCCAAGTATTACATCAAACTCATCGAATGGCAATAACATAAGGATAGCCAGAAAACAATGACCTTGAATCGTTCGGGGACAATTCTTACAAACTTTAATAACTAGGACTGACTTGCCTAAAGGGTTTGACACCTTAATCACATATTTTGTAGGTTCTATAGACGTATTCATACTAGACACCAATTTCATGCAAATGTACAAATGGGTTGACCCTGGGTCAATTAAGGCAATGACACAAGTATTATAAATAGAAAATGTACCCGTGATGACATCGGGAGCAGAGGCTTCCTCTCTAGCATGTATTGCATAAGTTTTTACCAGGGCTCGAGCCTCTAATTTTGCAGTAGCATCCTTGGCAATGGTTAGATTGCCACTTTCACTTCCGGGATGTCTCAGAGGTCTGCCTCAAAATATAGGAGCATTCGGCTGCGGAGCTAATTCAACCTCTTTATTAGCTCGCTCCGGGTAGTCTCTGAGAAAATGGTCAAGAGACCCACATCTAAAACACGCACCACTCTTAATTCGGCGCTCTCCGAAGTGAAATTTCTTACAGCTTTTACACTTCAACTTTTGATCATCTACGCTTCCCACACTAGTTACCATGGGAAAAAAGACTTCGGGTTAAGTCGCTCGAAGCTTCTTGTTCTACCCGAATATCCTACTGATGAAGTGGAACGTTCTTGGTGACTTATCAATTTCTTTGTGGGGAAGAACTGTGCTCTACCGCCAGACCTCTTACTCGAAACTCGAGCTTCTCTCTTAGCTTGTTTTGTTTCATTATTCAGCTCTTCGGCTTTCTTGGCCCAGTTAGCTAATGCAACAAATTCTCGTATCTCAAGATCCCGATCAGTAATTTACTTTCCTCATTCAAGCCTTCCTCGAAGCGCTTACACATTTCTATCTCTGATTGGACCCACTCCGTTGCATACTAACTTAACCTCACGAATTCCCTTTCGTACTCTGACACAGTCTTATTTTCTTGTTTGAGTTCTAAGAACTCCTTTCCCCTCGAGTCTAAAAATCTTTGACTGATGTATTTCTTTTTAAACTCAGCTTGGAAGAACTCCCATGTAATGTCTTCCTTTGGTATCACTAAGGATACCGTCTTCCACCAATGATATGTTGTATCTTTCAGAAGAGATACAGCACACTTCAAGCATTCCTCAGGTGTACGTGACAATTCATCCAAAACCAGCATAGTATTCTCGAGTCAGAACTCAGCTCGTTTAGCATCATCCTCAACCTTAGCTCTAAACTCTTCAGTCCATATTTTCTAAGTTTGTCCACTGGGGCTTTACCAGTTCTCGCTGGTGCCATACCCTATGACACTTCTCCCTCAGGCCAAGCAGGGGGTGGAGGAGGTTGTGGTATATTGGGGTGGTTTCTCAAATAATCCCTAGACCATTCATCCATCATCTCGAAGAAGGCAGCTCTTGCCTCTTCCCGGCCTTTAGACATAGGTTTTCTACTACTACTAGAAAGAGCTCGTTGTATGGAAGCTAGAGCATGGCTCTTAGCTTCCTTGGACTCATCTTGGGTTTGATTGGAAGACATTTACTATATTCAAATACAATTAAAAATTGTTAGGAGATGTCACACTATCATAAATTTTATAATGGCATGTATAGCTATACTCAATACACGCCTGTCCTAGGCCCTGTCCTCCATATGGTTGAGACACACGGCCGTGTCTCTACCCGTGTGTTTAGTACCACGCAAACTGACCTAAAATTTTAAGTGCAGTGGACACACGGTCGGGCAACACGCCCATGGGGGCTGACCGTGTGTCACAAATGGCCTAGACACATGCCCGTGTGTTTACCCGTATAGACCTTTTTCTGGCTATTTTTCAAGCCTTTAGTCGCCCTCTGTCATCCATACACACTTAGAAACTTCAGTGGTATTTAACATGGCCTAATTATACTCTTAAACAACCTTGACAAAACTCATTGCATGTTAACCTCATCTCATCGGTTTAGTACATGCTAAATTATCCTTTTCGTATTAGGGATTAACATAGCACATTTTACTTTTTACACTTAGGCCATATTATAACCATATACCATTATATGCTATGTCCACTCTCAAATTATTAGGTTCCATTTAGATCATCCAGTCATGATAAGCCTCCTCATCATATCTCATGAAACATTTAAACATAGACATGCGTCATTGCTAGGTTTACTACTTACATCAATATGAGCCATATCTCATGGCCATATAAAAAAGAATAAGTATACCATTTAGGCCTTTACATTGGCTAGCCAAATGACACATATAACAAAATAACAAAAATTGATAAACGCCAAATTATACCTAGTTTTACCCCAAATACTTAGCATATTTATGGATGTTTACTACTAGATTTGTGGATTTTGGTGCTCTTAATCCTGTTATTTCATGTTTTGTACTCAGGAGAGCACCAAGAGTCAAAAGGAGCCAAAAACAAGCTAAAAAAGGGACAAAATGGACCAAATTGAGAAGGTCATACAGCCTAAGCCTTGCCACACGGGCATCTCACACGCCCGTGTCCTTCTGGGGTGTCGACCAAGGTTTACACGATTCACATGGCCTGGCCATTGAGCCCACACAGCCGTGGCAAATTAACAGATCGAACACGGCCTGGCAATCACATCACACAGCCGTGGCACACGGGTGTGTCCCTTTTTCAAAGAGTTGTATTTTACACAGAAAAGGGTACTGAGGGAGGAAGAAAGCCAATCCAAAGCCTATATAAACACCCTAAGTATGACACAGAGAGGGGGGCCTCTTCCAAAACTTTTGTGGAATATAGAACCACATGCCAAGATTTACTTGAAGGAAGCCAGACGATCCATCCCAAAAACCGGAGCTACTCCAAGACAGAAGATCTCTCTCAGAATTCCTTCAGGGGTTTTAAAGTTTTCCTCATGTTTTGTTATTTTTATACTTTTGAGATGTACTCTTATTTTATTATGAACTAAACCCCTTAGATACCTAAAGGGGATAAAACCTATGATGGATCTTGTTATTATTATCTGAACTGTATGATAAATACTTGATTTGTTCTTAATTATGTGTTCTTAATGCTTGAGTTAATATTCCGAGTATTAATTCATGATTTGATGTGCTTATGCAGAGGAGGATGTGACACCCCTAAAGTGACCCTAGTCGGAAAGCGGTTTCGGGACCGCTAAACTGAGTCACCAAATTATTTGAATATGATAATTATTGTCTAAAATATGTGAATATGAATGTGTGAAAGTTTTAGGCTTCGATTTAGTAAATTGCATGTGAATTTAGTCAAAAGGACTTATGGGTGACATTTTTGAAATGTGATAGGCTAATCTACAAGGACCTAATAGTGCATGTATTCAAAAGGGAGGACTTGCATGTCAATTTTCCCCCCCTAATATGAAGTGGCCGGCCATGAGCATGGGTGGGCAAGATGTTATGGCTAAAAACATGTCATAAACATGTTGGGGTAGTGCATTATGTAAGGATTAATAAAATAAAGAGCATGGGTGGACAAGATGTTATGGCTAAAAACATGTCATAAACATGTTGGGGTAGTGCATTATGTAAGGATTAATAAAATAAAGGGCATGGACAATAAAATATTAGTGTTAGTAGGATGGGAAACAAAAAAAAAGAAAAGAAAGGATGTGTGTGATTGTCCCCCCCCCCATTGTCGTGAGTGAAGAAAAGAAAAAAAATAAAATTTGTTCATCCTCTTTCATTTCTTTTGGCCGAAAATTCTAAGGAAGAAGGAAGGAGTTCTTGCTTCATGTTCGGTTGGTTGGTGTTTAGGAGGAGGAAATGTTGAAGAGATTCGGCCATGCTTGTAACTAGGTTAAGGTAAGTTTGATGTTGTTCCATGAGATTCATGCATATTTTTTATGTTAGTTTGAGTTCTACCTAGCCTATGGTTTAAATCTTACTATGTGATGAAGATGATACTCGGCCATGGGTGTTGTTTTCTTGGTTGGTGTTTGTTTCATGCTAAATCTAGATGAACAATGGGGGTTGTCATTTAGGTTAAGATCAAAGAAATTAATCTTGTTAAAACTTTGAACTAATAATGCCCATATGTGTGATAGCCAAACATAGACTTTGTTTAAAGTCTTGGTCAAAGGCCGGTTAAGTGTTTTGGAAATGATTAAGCTAGGTGTTTGATCTTTTTGGTTCGGCATAGTACATAAAATGTTGCTAGATGGACAAAAAATTCGGCCAGCAAGAGGTGTGCTAAGGCCGAATATGATTTGTATATTAATGAGTAATGCATGTGTTGAATTGATGGAATGGAGAGGATGTTTTAATAGTGCATATATGTGTATTAGCCAAGTTTTGAACTTGAAACAAAATGGTATTTGGTCAATACAAGTGACCATACTTGTAGAATGTATTAAGTATGCAATCGGCCTCAACATAGACATGCATGTTTGGCCACATGATTGAATGCATAGATTGATGTTGTACATTCGGCTATAGGTAAGCATAATGATGATCCTATCTTGACTTAGACAATCGGCTCAAGGAGAATTTGTTAAGTGCTTAGTTAATTGATATTAGGTTAATGATGTGTGTATTTGGTCATAAAGGTGCACATGAGGAAATGTTTGATTAATTGTACTAAATTGCTTAATGTGATTAAAAATGCGTATGACCATTTTGTATTTGAGCTAAAGGTGGCCATATGACCTATCAAATTCATTATCATATTCGGCCATAAGCTAGCATAATCAGACTTTAATAAGTTAAATTTGTTTGAATTAGCTCAAGAGCTTAGAGGACCAAAGTTGGATAAAGGAAAGGAAAAAGTGATCGAATAGCCGCCGAAATCGTTCGACAACATCCGAGGTAAGTTTTAAGTGATTAAACGTTGAGTAAATTCAATCATAATAGGACATAATGAGTTGATTTAATAAGATATGATGTGGCCATGATATGTCTTAAACTCAAATGGTAAGTTCATAAGTGTTTGGACTTGGAAATTTAAGAGCAAATTGTAATAATTTGCTTTGGACAGCAGCAGTAACGTGATTTTAGAAAATCACTATAAATTGTTGGTGTGGAATTATAGGCTGCATAAAATATGTAATCAAGGCTTAATTAGTCTAGTTTCTTATAAAAGAGACCTTGTGAGCAAAGAAATTTCCTATAAAGAGATATTTAAAGTTGTGTGAGATGGTGTCAGAATGACTCCGAAATCCCCTGTTCGTTTTTAGAAAATCATTATAAATTGTACAAAAATGGTTATAAGATAAACTTTATATTCTTAGACTCCTTAATGAGTCTAGTTTCAAATGAAATCAAATACAACAAATTTTTAATTCTGTAAAATGACAAATTTGATTCGTAGTGAAGAGTAGTCAGATTAGTCAAACAGTGAAACAGGGGAAACTTTAAGAAAAATCTGGTATTTATTGGCCAAACCTAAAATTCTTGAAATTTTATGGATGGAAGATATATGAGTCTATATTCATGAAAAATTAACGGAAAGTGATTTGGAGTTTTGTAGCTCCAGTTATAAATAATTTAGTGACTATTGCTCAGGAAAAACAGCTTGTGCTGAATTTGAGATTATGTTGTAAACCTTGATAAACTTGTTTTAGTTGCTCATAAGCTATTGATTAAACCCATACGTGAATTCTAAATTGTGATATTGGAAAATGATAGATGTAGATTCAGCCAAGACAGTGTGTATACGTGAAAGTATATGTGGTATGTGAAGTATATTTGGATAATTGTGATGTGAATACATGAAAATTTATATTTTGATTTAGGATTTTATGTGATGGATGTGAACATGCGTATGTGTGATAAGGCCGAATGGCCAATGTGATGAATGTGAACCCGTATATATATGTGTGATAAGGCCGAATGGCCAATGTGATGAATGTGAACATGCGTATGTGTGATAAGTCCGAATGGCCAATGTGATGAATGTGAACCTGTATATATATATGCGTGATAAGGCCGAATGGCCAATGTGATGAATGTGAACATGCGTATGTGTGATAAGGCCGAATGGCCAATGTGATGAATGTGAACATGCATATATGAGATAAGGCCAAATGGCCAATGTGATGAATGTGAACATGAATATATGTGGTAAGGCCGAATGGCTAATGCGAAGCGTGTATGAGATGGATATGTGGTAAAGCCAAATGGCTAATGTGAGATATGTACGAGATGTGTATATATATATTGTGGCCAAATGACAAACGGTGAAAGGTGTGTATTATTAGATTTTTGGATGAGGCAAATGAATTACAAATATGACAGTCGATGTGAATGTTGTAACATGTGATTAAATGTACATGAAACTTGGAAATATATTCCGGGTAAGACCCGATGACTACGTGTAGAGATTATGTTCGGGTAAGACCCGATGACTACGTGTGGAGATTTTGTCCGGGTAAGACTCGATAACTTCATGTGGAGATTTCGTCTAAGCTAAAGGTCTCGCTGATAATCCGAGTAGAGGTTAGAGCTATAAGACTTCGTAATAAGAATTGCGTATAAATATATTCAACGCGAAAGGTTAAACATGTATGTACTCCAAGTTTATATGTGAGCTTGATTTGAACTAAATCATAAGGTAGTTATGTGATGCATATGAGAGCAATCTATGAGACTATTCCTATGATTATGTGACTTCGGATCAGTGTGAGAGGATATGTGAAACCATACAATATATCTATGTCACATGAGCTCACTTTTATGTGAAAGTTTATCTGCCTATTGTATATTATGAGATGTGCATATTCAGTAAAGGGATGGTATGCCCGAAGGAAGAGTGAAATAAAAATATGAACAACTATGTTATAATATTATTGTTATCTATTGTCACTGCTTAAAACTTACTAAGCATTGTAATGCTTACTCCGTTTACTTTGTTTTCTCTATTTTATAGATCTCATTGCGAAGCTACAGGCTCGGGGATCATCAGCAACTAGTCACACTATCACTATCCATTGTTTGGTACTGCTACGTTTTGGATTATCTTATGGCATGTATAGAATAGACTAGTAGTGAGAGGATATTTTGGTTAATGTATATAAGCCATGCGAAAATGGCATCTTTTGAATGTGTACTTATAGAAGTTTAAATTGTATCCCTGACTGTCTCTAGTACTTATCTAAAGGAATGTTCAAAAAAAAAAATTTCTGTTCTGATATGAGTTTCAAGACTGGTAATGCCCCTTTATCTATTCCGACGATGGATACGGGATTGGGGTGTGACATTTTATTGGTATCAGAGCTACGGTTTAGTCGATTCTAGGACTAACGTAGCACGCGTGAGTCTATTTATACATGCCATAAAGTGATAAAATGATAGTGTGATGATTTTTGGCTATTGAAATGTGTTTGCTGTATTGTAATGAATCTTGATCCCGATCGAGCTGTAGCAAGCTTCTAACTATGAGAATTTGCGATATAACTTCACTTAGATATGCCTAAATTATTAAGTTGATCAGGTACGTATCATGTACTCGTATTTGAATTTCGATTTGGATTGAATTATAAGGGTATAAGTGACGCAATTTTGAAAGAGTGTTATGACTATAAATGTGATTTTTGTATGTGGCTATGGAACTGGAAGTTGAATGGTCGATAAGCATGTTGTGTTTGTATTCAAGTAATGTAAATGATATACTAATGTGTATTGCTATATGTGTATATGTACATGAGAACTGAGAGTGATATATCCGGGCTAAGTCTCGAAGAGCATTCGTGCTAGTGATGTATCCGTGCTAAGTCCCGAGGAGCATTCGTGCTAGTGATATATCCGGGCTAAGTCTCGAGGAGCATTCGTGCTAGTGATATATCCGGGCTAAGTCCCGAGGAGCATTCGTGCTAGTGATATATTCGGGCTAAGTCCCGAGGAGCATTCGTGCTAGTGATATATCCGGGCTAAGTCCCGAGGAGCATTCGTGCTAGTGATATATCCGGGCTACGTCCCGAGGAGCATTCGTGCTAGTGATGTATCCGGGCTAAGTTCCGAAGAGCATTCGTGCTAGTGATATATCCGTGCTAAACCCCGAAGAGCAATCATGCTGGTGGCGTGTATTCGGGCCTTCGTGCCTAGTAGGCTTCGTGCCGGTAATTTGAGCAAAGTTTAAGTGTTCATTACTATACGAGTTCAAATTTAAATGAGATGATATGTTTAAAAGTGTACATATATGATGTTTTATAGACTTAGTTAAGTCATTTCATTGTGTAATAACGAATGAATATGGGCATTATGTGTTCGAATGATTAGAGGCACTGTGTGTGCAAATTCTTTTAACCGAGCACTATGTGTGCGAAATCGGTAATTGAGGCACTGTGTGTGCGAGATCGATCAGTGGGCACTAAGTGTGTGAAATGAGATTCATGTAAGACCTCGTCTGGGATGAAGGCATTGATTTGAGATGTTGTGTAAGACCATGTCTAGGACATGGCATCGACTCGATATGTGATAATATGTAAGACCATGGTTGGACTATGGCTTTAAGTAAGTGACATACTCAGACAAGTACGATGCTATTTAAATTGACAAATCTTAAGAAGTACAATTGAAGTTAGATGTTGAATTTTAATTAGATAATGATATTCGGTATTTGAGTTTGAATTGGGGATTAATAGATATAAATTGATGATTGATTACTGTTTCGGCTGTAATTTTGTTATAAGTGGATACATGAAAAAAAAATGGTGGATATGTTGTTAAGGAATAGATTTATGTTATATGTGCACTTAAGTGCTTAGTTGAAAATGTGTTATGGATTTAGTCTATGAGATTCTTGGTATATGAAGTTATATGTGCTATTGCTGAATGGACACTATTTTGTTAATCTTGTTCAAGAAATTATTTTGATTAAGTTTCGACATTCGAAAGTTTGAAAGAATTTTTGATGAATGTTGATAATTTTGGATATACGAGTTATGCGCTAGAATAAATCTCATGCCAGTGTATTATATTAGGCTTTATGCCTATTCGACTGTATACGGGTAACGTTAACTATGATTGAATGTGCTAAATGAACTAAATGTTCAGGTACGTGGAAGTTGACTTTTCTTTTGGAAATGAGTTAAGTTGAATATTGAGATGTGATAAAGTTATAAAGGATATTTGTTGGGATGTTTGAGTATATGTGTACTTTCGGTTAGGTTACAGCTTATCCATGAATGAAAATGTGGGTTACAAATATGTGGGTTGATGATGTGAATTATACATGTTAATATGTGCTTAATATGTGTTTGAAATGCATTTGTGAATTAAATTAAGTGATTATTGCTTATGAAATCAAGAAAATGAGATATATGTGCATACTTGTAGAAATGTTTATGTATTTGTTTTAAGATAAGAAAATGATTTTATAGATCGATGAGAAATCAATAATGAATTACAATTGCTATCGATGAGCTAATGTTTATATGAATATAATTCAATAAGAGGACGTTATCCTAAACTATGCATTGGTAGAAATTTCCGGGGACGAAAATCCCTAAAGGGGGGAAGAGTTGTGACACCCCTAAAGTGACCCTAGTCGGAAAGCGGTTTCGGGACCGCTAAACTGAGTCACCAAATTATTTGAATATGATAATTATTGTCTAAAATATGTGAATATGAATGTGTGAAAGTTTTAGGCTTCGATTTAGTAAATTGCATGTGAATTTAGTCAAAAGGACTTATGGGTGACATTTTTGAAATGTGATAGGCTAATCTACAAGGACCTAATAGTGCATGTAATCAAAAGGGAGGACTTGCATGTCAATTTTCCCCCCTAATATGTAGTGGCCGGCCATGAGCATGGGTGGACAAGATGTTATGGCTAAAAACATGTCATAAACATGTTGGGGTAGTGCATTATGTAAGGATTAATAAAATAAAGAGCATGGGTGGACAAGATGTTATGGCTAAAAACATGTCATAAACATGTTGGGGTAGTGCATTATGTAAGGATTAATAAAATAAAGGGCATGGGCAATAAAATATTAGTGTTAGTAGGATGAGAAACAAAAAAAAAGAAAAGAAATGATGTGTGTGATTGTCCCCCCATTGCCGTGAGTGAAGAAAAGAAAAAAAATAAAATTTGTTCATCCTCTTTCATTTCTTTTGGCCGAAAATTCTAAGGAAGAAGGAAGGAGTTCTTGCTTCATGTTCGGTTGGTTGGTGTTTAGGAGGAGGAAATGTTGAAGAGATTCGGCCATGCTTGTAGCTAGGTTAAGGTAAGTTTGATGTTGTTCCATGAGATTCATGCATATTTTTGATGTTAGTTTGAGTTCTACCTAGCCTATGGTTTAAATCTTGCTATGTGATGAAGATGATACTCGGCCATGGGTGTTGTTTTCTTGGTTGGTGTTTGTTTCATGCTAAATCTAGATGAACAATGGGGGTTGTCATTTAGGTTAAGATCAAAGAAATTAATCTTGTTAAAACTTTGAACTAATAATGCCCATATGTGTGATAGCCGAACATAGACTTTGTTTAAAGTCTTGGTCAAAGGCCGGTTAACTGTTTTGGAAATGATTAAGCTAGGTGTTTGATCTTTTTGGTTCGGCATAGTACATAAAATGTTGCTAGATGGACAAAAAATTCGGCCAGCAAGAGGTGTGCTAAGGCCGAATATAATTTTGTATATTAATGAGTAATGCATGTGTTGAATTGATGGAATGGAGAGGATGTTTTAATAGTGCATATATGTGTATTAGCCAAGTTTTGAACTTGAAACAAAAAGGTATTTGGTCAATACAAGTGACCATACTTGTAGAATGTATTAAGTATGCAATCGGCCTCAAGATAGACATGCATGTTCGGCCACACGAATGAATGCATAGATTGATGTTGTACATTCGGCTATAGGTAAGCATAATGATGATCCTATCTTGACTTAGACAATCGGCTCAAGGAGAATTTTTTAAGTGCTTAGTTAATTGATATTAGGTTAATGATGTGTGTATTTGGTCATAAAGGTGCACATGAGGAAATGTTTGATCAATTGTACTAAATTGCTTAATGTGATTAAAAATGCGTATGACCATTTTGTATTTGAGCTAAAGGTGGCCATATGACCTATCAAATTCATTGTCATATTCGGCCATAAGCTAGCATAATGAGACTTTAATAAGTTAAATTTGTTTGAATTAGCTCAAGAGCTTAGAGGACCAAAGTTGGATAAAGGAAAGGAAAAAGTGATCGAATAGCCGTCGAAATCGTTCGACAACATCCGAGGTAAGTTTTAAGTGATTAAACGTTGAGTAAATTCAATCATAATAGGACATAATGAGTTGATTTAATAAGATATGATGTGGCCATGATATGTCTTAAACTCAAATGGTAAGTTCATAAGTGTTTGGACTTGGAAATTTAAGAGCAAATTGTAATAATTTGCTTTGGACAGCAGCAGTAACGTGATTTTAGAAAATCACTATAAATTGTTGGTGTGGAATTATATGCTGCATAAAATATGTAATCAAGGCTTAATTAGTCTAGTTTCTTATAAAAGAGACCTTGTGAGCAACGAAATTTCCTATAAAGAGATATTTAAAGTTGTGTGAGACGGTGTCAGAATGACTCCGAAATCCCCTGTTCGGTTTTAGAAAATCATTATAAATTGTACAAAAATGGTTATAAGATAAAATTTATATGCTTAGACTCCTTAATGAGTCTAGCTTCAAATGAAATCAAATAAAACACATTTTGAATTCTGTAAAATGAGAAATTTGATTCGTAGTGAAGAGTGGTCAGATTAGTCAAATAGTGAAACAGGAGAAACTTTAAGAAAAATCTGGTATTGATTGGCCAAACCTAAAATTCTGGAAATTTTATGGATGGAAGATATACGAGTCTATATTCAGGAAAAATTAACGGAAAGTGATTTGGAGTTTTGTAACTCCAGTTATAAATAATTTAGTGACTATTGCTCAGGAAAAACAGCTTGTGCTGAATTTGAGATTATGTTGTAAACCTTGATAAACTTGTTTTAGTTGCTCATAAGCTATTGATTAAACCCATACGTGAATTCTAAATTGTGATATTGGAAAATGATAGATGTAGATTCAGCCAAGACAGTGTGTATACGTGAAAGTATATGTGGTATGTGAAGTATATTTGGATAATTGTGATGTGAATACATGAAAATTTATATTTTGATTTAGGATTTTATGTGATGGATGTGAACATGCGTATGTGTGATAAGGCCGAATGGCCAATGTGATGAATGTGAACCCGTATATATATCTGTGATAAGGCTGAATGGCCAATGTGATGAATGTGAACATGCGTATGTGTGATAAGTCCGAATGGTCAATGTGATGAATGTGAACCTGTATATATATATGCGTGATAAGGCCGAATGGCCAATGTGATGAATGTGAACATGCGTATGTGTGATAAGGCCGAATGGCCAATGTGATGAATGTGAACATGCATATATGAGATAAGGCCGAATGGCCAATGTGATGAATGTGAACATGAATATATGTGGTAAGGCCGAATGGCTAATGCGAAACGTGTATGAGATGGATATGTGGTAAAGCCAAATGGCTAATGTGAGATATGTACGAGATGTGTATATATATATATTGTGGCCAAATGACAAATGGTGAAAGGTGTGTATTATTAGATTTTTGGATGTGAATGTTGTAACATGTGATTAAATGTACATGAAACTTGGAAATATATTCCGGGTAAGACCCGATGACTACGTGTGGAGATTATGTCCGGGTAAGACCCGATGACTACGTGTGGAGATTTTGTCCGGGTAAGACTCGATAACTTCATGTGGAGATTTCGTCTGAGCTAAAGGTCTCGCCGATAATCCGAGTAGAGGTTAGAGCTATAAGACTTCGTAATAAGAATTGCGTATAAATATATTCAACGCGAAAGGTTAAACAGGTATGTACTCCAAGTTTATATGTGAGCTTGATTTGAACTAAATCATAAGGTAGTTATGTGATGCATATGAGAGCAATCTATGAGACTATTCCTATGATTATGTGACTTCGGATCAGTGTGAGAGGATATGTGAAATCATACAATATATCTATGTCACATGAGCTCACTTTTATGTGAAAGTTTATCTGCCTATTCTATATGATGAGATGTGCATATTCGGTAAAGGGATGGTATGCCCGAAGGAAGAGTGAAATAAAATATGAACAACTATGTTATAATTTGATTGTTATCTATTGTCACTACTTAAAACTTACTAAGCATTGTAATGCTTACTCCGTTCACTTTGTTTTCTCTATTTTATAGATCTCATTGCGAAGCTACAGGCTCGGGATCATCAGCAACTAGTCACACTATCACTATCCATTGTTTGGTACTGCTACGTTTTGGATTATCTTATGGCATGTATAGAATAGACTAGTAGTGAGAGGATATTTTGGTTAATGTATATAAGCCATGCGAAAATGGCATCTTTTGAATGTGTACTTATAGAAGTTTAAATTGTATCCCTGACTGTCTCTAGTCCTTATCTAAAGGAATGTTCAAAAAAAAAAAATTTCTGTTCTGATATGAGTTTCAAGACTGGTAATGCCCCTTTATCTATTCCGGCGACGGATACGGGATTGGGGTGTTACAGAGGAATAGACCCTGCCTAAGAGTAGATTTGGCATAATTAAGCGGAGTTGATCGAACGCCTAGAAATAGGGTTACAAGATTTTGCCAGATTAGGGTGAAACCTAATATGGGAGTCCATAGAGTGATTTACTGCTTCCCTAGGGGTTTTAATTAAGAAAGAAATTTCGATTAATTCAACTAAGGGTTAGACGTTATTAGTCTCGAAAGGGATAATAACATAGGTTAGGAAGTCTCATGGATCAAGTCAAGTGAATAAATCATCCGGTTCAGAGTCAGATAACAAGTGAAATCTAGGTGGAATCCTCATTGGGTGTTGTCTTTATTAATTGCTTCTCTTCAAGTCTTTTTCCAAATTTTCTCTTTGCTATAATTAAATTAGTTAATTAGTTTAGATAATTAGTTTAATAAACAAATCCTTTAATTCCTAGGCTAGATAATAAAAAGATAGTTATTACTGGCACTTTTGGTTCCCTTGGGTACGATATCCCGGTTTTGCCATTACTATACTATTATTCGATAGGTGCGCTTGCCTTTTCATCGTGATAATAGCTAGTCTAGGTTTGATCTTCATTATAAATATTTATTACTTGTTACGAATCACACGATCAATTTTTTGGCGCCGTTGCTGAGGAACTGAAATATCAGGAACACTAAATTTTGATTACTTTAGCCATTTCTTTTTCTTGCAATTTTATTTTATTTTATTATTTATTAATTTTCTTTTTCTCTCTTGGCAGGTTTTTATAGTTTATGACTAGAAGAAACCCATTAGGACTGTTACTTTTTGACGAAGAAATCGATCGCACAGTTCGTAGAAATCAAAAAGAAATAAGGTGTAGTTTACGATACACGAAGAATGAGCAAGAAGATGATTCTCAAACCCCAACTGAAGAGATGGCCGAAAACCCAGCGATCAGCTGGCTCCTGCAATTGCAGCTAATCAAAATCCTGCTCCACGTACTATGTACGACTATGCTAAACCTTCTTTAACAGGAACTGAGTCTAGTATAGTTAGACCTGCTATTGTTGCGAATAATTTCGAACTAAAACCTAACACAATTCAGATGATACAGCAGTTTGTTCAGTTTGATGGTTTGCAGGATGAGGATCCCAACACGCACTTGGCGAATTTTCTTGAATTTTGTGATACATTCAAAATCAATAGCGTTTCTGATGATGCCATTTGTCTTCGGTTATTTCCCTTTTCACTAAGAAACAAAGCCAAGCAGTGGTTGAACTCGTTACCATGAGGGTCTATCACTACTTGGGAACAAATGATCGAGAAATTTTTACTAAAATATTTTTCGCCAGCTAAAACGGCTAAATTATGTAATGATATCTCTTCTTTTGAGTAGATGGATTTAGAAACACTTTACGATGCATGGGAGAGATATAAGGACTTACTGAGAAGGTGCCCTCACCATGGGTTACTGCTTTGGCTGCAAGTTCAAACGTTCTACAATGGTGTGAATCCCTCGACAAGACAAATGATTGACGAAGCTGCTGGCAGAACCATCAACAATAAAACATCGAAAGATGCCTATGAATTCATAGAGGAGATGTCACTGAACAACTATCAGTGGCAAGTTATGAGGACAAAGCCAACGAAAATAGCTGAGTTTATAACATCGATTCAGTCACCATGCTCTCTAATCAGGTAGAACTTCTCAATAAAAAGATTGATAGTTTTCTTGGTTCTACACAGGTACATCCAATAATGAGGTGTGACTCAAATGGAAGAGGTGTGCATATAGAATACCAATCCTTCAATCCTACAACTGAAGAAGAAAAAGTCAACAATATGGGTAACAATAACTTTAGATCTCAAAATAACCCATACAGTAATACCTATAATGCAGGTTGGAGGAACCACCCAAATTTCTCCTGGGGTGGTCAAGGGAATCAAAAGCCATAAAATCCTCAGGGTTTTCAAGAGCCACCTTATCAACAAGAGAAGAAACCAAACCTTGAAGAGATGCTTTCTAAATTCATCTCGGTGTCAAAAACCTGTTTCCAAAATACCGAGACAGCACTTAAGAATCAATAAGCATCGATCCAAGGACTCGAAACTCAGATAGGCCAGCTGTCCAAACTAATCTCCGACTGACCACAAGGTAGCTTACCAAGTAATACTAAACCTAATCCGAGGGAACACCTCAATGCAATTAGCACTCAAAATAAGGACGAACTTATTGCACCCGAGCCAGAAATATAGCAAAGCAACTCGATAAACAAAGGACGAGAAGAGGTAAACAATAATGATCCCAAACAGGTAAGTACGGATCATGAACCTCGTGTGCCATATCCTAAAGCGATGACGAAAGACAGAACAGAAGAACAATTCAGTAAGTTTGGCAAACTCTTGAAGAAATTACATATTAACTTACCTTTTATTGAAGTTCTTTCGCAGATGCCCAACTCAACAAAATTCTTAAAGGAACTTCTGAGCAATAAAAGGAAATTAGACGCTACATCGCATGTGGAACTCAATGCAGTCTGCTCAGCTATTCTAAAGAATAAGCTACCTAACAAATTGAAAGATCCAGGGAGTTTTACAATTCCTTGCTTAATTGGTAGCTTATCTGTGAATAATGCTTTAGCTGATTTAGGGGCAAGTACAAATGTTATGCCCTATAAAATGTTTAAACGACTCGGTCTCAGTAAACCCAAACAAACTAGGATGAGCATACAATTGGCTGGCAAAATAGTTAGATTTCCTAAGGGTATTATTAAATATGTTCTCGTTAAAATTGATAAGTTTATTTACCCAGTAGACTTTGTCGTCTTAGATATAGATGAGGATAATGAGGTACCTTTATTTTTAGGACAACCCTTTTTAGCAACTGTCAGAACCATTATTAATGTAGGCACAGGAGAGCTAACACTTTGTGCAGGTGATGACGTAATAACACTTCAAGCACGCGACTCAGTCAAAACCTCTCAAACTCAAGATAACGCTATAAAACCTGTCGGTGATAAAACTAATATTCAATCATCCTTGCAGGAACCCCCTCGAACCAAGACAACGGAGACAGTACACTATTATCATGTAGAGAACAAAGACACCCATGAGGAACGAAGGCTTCAAATAGAGGAGCTAGATGAATGGCGAGCACACAAACCGAGAACACATGATAAATCGAAACTACGCCAAAACAAGCCGATACGTCTCCTAATCAACTTTAGGTTGGCGATAAAGTCTTACTGGATGCCGCAGATCCCCACATTGTCACTACCACACCAAATGAGGAAATCCCTCTTACGGTACTCAGTATTTTCCCATTCGATACGGTTGAGGTGAGTCATCCCAAGTTTGGTGCTTTTAAGGTAAACAACACCCGATTAAAACCTTATTTTAAGATTGACAGTAGGAACGAGGAGTATGAACTCCTCAAACCACCATGATAAATCAATGGAGAGGTAAGTCGAGCTTAGACTATAAATAAGCGCTTCTCGGGAGGCAACCCGAGCACTAACATATTTTGATTTCTTTATTTTTAACTTCTCACGCTTCGAATCAATTAACTTAGTCTTTGAATTGCAAAGTTTTTCAGCACACACGGCCAGGCACACGAGCGTGCCTACAGCCGTGGCCAAATAAGGGAAGAGACACGACCATACGATATGGCCGTCTTGAAGTAGGACATGATTTCCCCAAAACACGGGGTGCGATAAATCCCCACGGCCGTGCGACATGGCCGTGGGTGAACTTGATAGGAAAAACATGGGCGTGCCAGGAACAAGGCTCGATTTTGTTTGTTCGACACGGGCGTTCGACACGCTCCATTCAGTCGTATCCAATAATACACGGGTGTGTGACCATAAAACACGGGCGTGGGAGAAGCGAACAAAGCTAGGCACGGCTGTATGACATGGCCGTGTTTGACACACGCCCAAGACACTCAGGCGTGTGATAGTAGCCGGGCACGACCTAACTCGCAAAATTCAAAAAACACAGGCTCACCCTCAAAATACACGGGCGTGGCCCTAGGCTATGTGACCCTTCCCCATATAAACAAACCACTATTCATATTCTTCCTCCTTTCAAAACCCTAGTCGAAATCTACCCTTCTCTAACCCCTAATCCCTATTCCAGCCACCATTCCCCAGATTCTCACTTCCCCAACCCCCAAACCACCCTCAAATCCACTCCCCTTGCATTAATCCCCATTTTTACCCTCCCTATACACTCTATTTTCCCACCACACAGCTTCCTCTCCGCTTCACACGCCCGTGCTCGCCACCACACGCCCGTGCACCGCCTTACAACAGCCTTTGGTTCACTTTCTCAACCTTATTTTTCCAGTTTGTGTTGCTACATTAGTATTCTTCATGCTTTGCATAGATATTGTTACTATTACAAATATGTTTTAGACAAGTTAGGAATTTTCTTTAGAATTTTCTATAATTGAATTGTTTAAGCTACTAAATAGCATATTCTAGTTTTAGGACTCTTGCTTAACTACTGATGTATCTTGGATTCTATCAGTGCTAATGTATTTTTAGGAACATTATGTCATCATCGAGAGGCAAGAAGGCCACAGTCCCATCCTCAAAGAGACGTAGGGGATCGAGTTCTTCCTCGGTACGTGCTACAGTTGAAGTTCGGCACCCATTCCTTGAATTTCCACAAGCTTCGTAGGAGGAGCTATTTCAAATATTACGCACATGACCCATCACCACAGGTCGCTACATCGACTGGACTACTGTAGAGTAAGTCCAGCTCGGTGATGCCATCTGCGCCCTCCTGTCCACAGACCCATGGGAACGGTTTTTCGCTATTACTGAGCCCACTTATTTAGAGCTAACTTTAGAATTATGCTCTACTTTTCATTTACAGGTGGTGATGACGAACAATGACGACCCAGGCACCATTCATTTCCGATTAGGCGGTCTAGTTCGTGCGATGAGTGTCCCAGAGTTTGGAGTTGCTCTGGGACTTTACATAGATGAGTTTATGGAGGAGGAGGACATGAATGCACTACCACGCAATATCCACATCTCCCCCTCCTTGTGCTGGAAGGCTTTGGCACCACTCTCTTCCACCTATGACCCCAGCCGCTCGAAGGCTTCAGCTCTCCCCCCTTCCCTACGATATCTCCATGCCATATTGGCACACACTTGACCGGAAGGAGAGAGAGCACTGGCGTCGTCAACACCCACGACGCCTACTATTTATGGTGCATGGCGAATGCACATGTGACTAACTTGGCCTACTTCATTGCTTTTGCCATTCACCATCAAACCGAGCGACATAGGAAGGGAGTGATCTCCATCGGCCCCTACGTAACGTGCCTTGCCAGACACTTCGACCTCTTCAACACCGTGGCCTAGTCATCAGGGCTTACCCTAATAGGTCAGATGTCCCCACAGGGCATAACGACTATGTTACACATGAGGATGATCGAGCACCGACGTGGGACCGATCCTCCTCAGTACCGTCTCTCGCATGCCATTGACGAGGAGGATCTTTAGGACATCCTTAATGATGTTCCCCCATAGCATGATGAGTCTTCCACTACGCCACCTAGGGAACGACCAGTTCATGTGGCTGCTTCATTGGCACATCTTTCTAACCGACTCGCCCACTTTGAGTAGTATTGCACTACGCAGTTCGAAATGATTCATGAGCGAGATCGACAACGGGACCGACAGATGGACGATATGCAGGCCATGATGCAGTAGTTGTGCCAGCACTTTCACATCGCCACCTCCAACACCACCACCTGAGGGCCCTACCGACGAGGATCATTGAATCCTCCTATTTTTTTATTCTTATTTTTATTTTATTTTATTTTATTTATTTTTATTTTTCTTTTGATTTTTATTTTCATTTCAATTTTATTATTTTATTTTGAAAGACATATCTATATTAGTAAATTTTCTTTTTTCTATTTTCTGGTATTTCTAATAAGTAATTCCACTACGCTCTCTTCCACACCAACTCTTAATAAGCTCTTCATGATTCTACAGACTTCCAAGCAAAGCTGCTAGGAATATTTTATGAAATGAGGAAACAAAAGGGAAACAATACCTCACGAGTGCCATGTTCAACGACCCAATTTCTTTATCTAGCCAAGAACAATGGCAGCTACCACTTTCCCTAAACACTCCATCCTCATAATCAAGCTCCACATCCATATAACAGGGAGTTTCACCTCCTTTCCTCTTATGATTTTTCTTTATTTTGAATAATCTGTCTCTGTACATTGAGGGCAATGTACATTTTAAGTGTGGGGGGGTGAACATGAAACCTAACTTTTTGCATTATTCTCAAATCCCTGAATTTGGTCTTGTGCTTAAGTGATTTTCTCATAATATTGATAGAATGAATTCTGATTGATCTATCATTATTGTTGGTATGTCGTGAATTAGACCAAGGGAATTATGCATGATTATTTGATTATAGGACCTTAAAGAATCGAGCATGATAAGTTGATATTTTGAGAAATAAAATTTTTAGACTATTACTCCTAAATTGAGGTATTATCTTGAAATCCTAAGTATACAGAAATGACATCAAAAACCTAAATTTTTGGTGAGATTTTTGAGCCTTTTGAGCATATAACTTTCTTTCTTGCTCACTTCTTTTGTGGTTTGAGTGTGTCAACATTGAACTGTTATTCTAGAACTTGCTTCGATTATACATGTCAAGATCACACGTATGATTTGATATATTGAGATGATAAAGGCACTTAGGATTTAACCCATTTACTCCATAAAAAGCCTTCCCACATAATTAAACCCTTAGCGAACCCCCTTTGAGCCTACTAACTTTTCTTTTATTGATTAACTCTTCACATTAACCCATTAACCCATTATTGTTGAAATCCTCTTACTTAATTTACCTTTTTATCGAGATTAAATTTAATATTATTACCTCACTATGTTCCCATTTTTTGTTATTGAATCATGAAGTATGATTTCTGTATTGTATTGACTTTATTTGTTCTAAAAAAAATGTAATTCTCAGCAAGCTAAAGTTGTCATGAACTCATGTAAAATAGTTCTAGATATTTGTTTGTGGTTCAGTAATTAAGTTTTTGATAGTGGGGTAACATTTTGAAATTATCTCGATTCTAACCCCTATTCTTCAGCTTGTATCCATACTTGTAACCTAAACCCCATTACAACCATGCAAAGATCTTTTGATTAGTGTATCATATCATTTACAAGTGGTGGAGATTTGGTTTTCATGCAAGCCTATGGTAATAACTTTTCATGTTAGACAATCGAGTGCTTAATCTTGAACCTTAAACACTTTGAGTGATTTGAGTGAATCTTTAGTGAGGATGTTATCTCTTGTATATTTAGGACTAAAGTTGATTACTTAGAGGAAAGAGATAAACTATGATTTTTATTATCAAAATATCCGATTTAGATTGTTTGAGGCTTTTAATGCCCCTATAGTTAAATTCTCACTGTATAATTTTTCGTGGAATAGTTTGTAACATTATCAATACTGATCATGTGATTGAAAAGAATGAATTCTAGCAGTAAATGAGAGTTTTGCTTGAGGACAAGCAAATGCTTAAGTGTGGGGGTATTTGATAAACGTCAAATTATACATAGTTTTACCCCAAATACTTAGCATATTTATGGATGTTTACTACTAGATTTGTGGATTTTGGTGCTCTTAATCTGGTTATTTTATGTTTTGTACTCAGGAGAGCACCAAGAGTCCAAAAGAGCCAAAAATGAGCTAAAAAGGGACAAAATAGACCAAATTGAGAAGATCACACGGCCTAAGCCTTGCCACACTGGCATCTCACACACCCGTGGCCTTCGTAGGTGTCGACCAAGGTTTACATGATTCACACGGCCTGGCCATTGAGTCCACATGGCCGTGGCAATTTAACGGATCGAACATGGCCTGGCAATCACGTCACATGGCCGTGGCACATGAGCGTGTCCCTTTTTCAAAGAGTTTTATTTTACACAGAAAAGGGTACTTAGGGAGGAAGAAAGCCAATCCAAAGCCTATATAAACACCCTAAGGATGACCCAGAGAGGGGGGCCTCTTCTAGAACTTTTTTGGAATACAGAACCACATGCCAGGAATTACTTGAAGGAAGCCAGACGATCCATCCCAAAAGCCAGAGCTACTCCAAGACTGAAGATATCTCTCATAATTCCTTCAAGGGTTTTAGAGTTTTCTTCATGTTTTTTTATTTTTATACTTTTGAGATGTACTCTTATTTTATTATGAACTAAACCCCTTAGATACCTAAGGGGGATAAAACCTATGATGGATCTTGTTATTATTATCTGAACTGTATGATAAATACTTGATTTGTTCTTAATTATGTGTTCTTAATGCTTGAGTTAATATTCCGGGTATTAATTAATGATTTGATATGCTTATGCAGAGGAGGAATAGACCCTGACTAATAGTAGATTTGGCATAATTATGCGGAGTTGATTGAACGCCTAGAAATAGGGTTATGAGATTTTGCCGGATTAGGGTGAAACCTAATATGGGAGTCCATAGAGTGATTTACTGCTTCCCTATAAGTTTTAATTAAGAAAGAAATTTCTATTAATTCAACTGAGTGTTAGACGTTATTAGTCTCGAAAGGGATAATAACATAGGTTAGGGAGTTTCACGGATCATGTCAAGTGAATAAATCATCCGGTTCAGAGTCAGATAACAAGTGAAATCTAGGTGGATTCCTCCTTGGGTGTCGTCTTTATCAATTGCTTCTCTTCAAGTCTTTTTCCAAATTTTCTCTTCGCTTTAATTAAATTAGTTGATTAGTTTATATAATTAGTTTAATAAACAAATCCTTTTATTCCTAGGCTAGATAATAAAAAGATAGTTATTACTGGTACTTTTGGTTCCCTTGGGTACGATATCTCGGTCTTGCCGTTACTATACTATTGTTCGATAGGTTCACTTGCCTTTTCATCATGATAATAGTTAGTCTAGGTTTGATCTTCATTATAAATATTTATTACTTGTTACGAATCACGCGATCAAAAATCCTATACATGCCATTAAACAAAATGGAGGTATCTATATACCAAAGTAGGACAAGTCGATAGTGTGCTAATTCTCCAACCGTCTTACAATCTTCAAGAGTCCATGAGCTCTGTAAGATAAGGAAAAGAGAAGGGGGTAAGCATTTATATGCTTAGTAAGTCCGGATAACTGGAAAATAAACTTACTGGTTAATTAGCATAGAACCATATTAGGCACTAATTCCAACAAGCATGAAATTGTTTCCCTATCACATGCACTCATTCATCAAGTTAGTCTCATAACAATACATCATTTAATTAGTCTTAGATGAGCTCATTAATTAAATATTTTCGTTTCTATTTCTCCTATTAATCCCCTTGAATTTCTCAGAATCTCGATGGATAGTCCAATTACCGTCATGTTATACAAGTGATCATCTCTAGTATGCACTCCCGTGAACCTTATAACTTACAGCGGGATTACAGTCCAAGCTAAATCCCCTGTAGCATTAACTCATAGAGTAATGTCGGGATAACTAGTACAGAATAAACCCCTTTCAACGACAATTGCTATCATAAGCTCAGGTCTGAATTGCCAGTCCACGCTAAATTTAGTCCTCAATCAGATTACCCGTCCGGTCTAAATCCTTAATGCACCTATATTCTTCGGGAGGCTCGATCACTCAAGGAACACTTGTCCGGGCTAGATCCTTTCTATTTTGAGATCATCAGATTACCCGTCCAGGCTAAATCCTTTTCTGCAACACATGCAGGATCTCATGTCATGTAAGCCATAATTTGTCCGTCAGATTTCCCTTTCTATTTCACCCGGGACATTTATCATCTTTCATTCACACAAGCACATTACATAAATTATCATGCACTATATATCTAAATTTTCATACATTCAAGAACAGGCATGTTTATGTATATTAAGAATTTACTTCGGGTTATACGAACTTGGTAATTGCTTCGATTTCGTATTTCGACTATTCTGAAACCTTTCGTTTTCCATGGTTGACCTAAGGAATTGGTTCCTCGGGGTCTATATCAATAAAATTTGACTATTAATACATCACATTTTTCATTTTAGGATTTAAAACTCACCCCCGAGAAAAATGACCAATTTGCCCCTAACCTTTCACACTTTTACAATTTAGTCTTAAGGCTCGTATAATGAAATGTATGAAATTTCTAAGTTACCCAAGCCTAGCCGAATATTTTTCTTGCCTATAGCAACCCACATTTTCTTTCATTTCACATTTTTCTACCCATTTTCACAACTTTTACAAATGGTCCCCTAAGCCATTTCCATGAAAATTTACTTAGTAAAAGTTGTTTACTATCCTTTAAACTCTCATATTCCTCCATAAATCATCAAAATACAAACATATCATGCATGGGTAAATTTTTGAACATGAACCCTAGCTTGAAATATGGGTAGAAATAGAGAGAGCATGTTACAAGGATCTCAAAAATGCGAAGAGCGTTAAAAATGGGGCTAAAGAGTGCTTACTATTGAGATTGAAAATGTTGAAAACCCTAGTTATGGAGACCCTTAGAATTTCGGCAGTATGGAGAAGAAAATCAAGCTGATTTTAGCTTGATTTTTCCTCTTTTTATTTAGTTTATTACCAAATGACCAAAATGCCCTTCCATACTAAAATTCCAAAATTTTCCATGCGTGCCCATTTTTGTCTAGAAACTTAGAAATTGGGAATAATATTCTTTAAGGACCTCTAATTGCTTCATACTAATTGCTTCTAGAACCCAAGTTTTGCAATTTATTCAATTTGATCCTTAATTTCCAATTGGACACCTTACACATAGAATTTCTTTATGAAACTTTAACGCATGCTTATTTTCATATCCTAAACCTCATAATGATCATAAAATTATTATTTTAACTCAGATTTGTGGCCCTGAAACCACTATTCCACTAGGCCCTAATTCGGGATGTTACAATTTGCCAAACCATTTTTCTCACCCAATATTTCAATCACCAACACAAACCAAATGGCACATAACATGACATAAATAGGCATTCTACCAATCTCAACTAAGCATAATTCATACCATTTCCATACCGAAAACATCAAGGCACACAAGTACCACATTATGTAACACCCCTAACCTGTATCCGTTACAAGAGTAGGATTACGAGGTATTTTCAAATAATACACATCATTTAATATCCAAATCTCGTACATTCATACATTCATATACATATATCATTCAATATAATTGTATTGTCCCTAATCAAGGCCTACGAGGCCTTAAACATGCCAATATCCTAGATATGGTCTTACACGTAATCATATAATGATGCCAATGTCCAAGACAAGGTCCTACACATAATCACATCTCATTAATCCTAATGTCATGACAATCGTATCCTATACTATTCCTAAGGTTTGTACGGGACTTTTGGATATTGTAACCCTGTCAATTTTGCACGTATTTGATCATTCAACATTCATAGCAGTTCAATGACAATTAAACATATATAATTCAATTTAAAGACATTTATTTGCATATAAACTTACCTTGTATTCGGGATAAACGGACTGGATCGACTATTTAATCACCTTTGATTTTCGTTAATCTAAAGCCGGTTTCTTTCATTCTTGATCTATATACATTAAAAATGAACTCACTTATCCATCAAATCATTCAATTCAGTCCACAAACACATATTTGGGCATTTTTACACTTTGGCCCCATAAGTTCCACATTTTTACAATTTAGTCCTTAACACTTAAAAACAGAAATTACAAAATTTCTTTCAAAATTCATTAGTGTCAAATTTATATAGGGTCCTTATCAGCCATAAACTTTCATTTATTTCACATTTCAACCCCTCAATTTACACTTTTCACAATTAAATCCCTAAAATGCATTTTTACCAAAAATCACTTTACAAAACATTTAAATCTATCAACAAATAGTCATTTCCATTATCAAACATTCAAAATCTCAAATATTCATCAATGACACTTCACAAAATCATGAAAAAAATTGAAAATTAAGGCACAGGCTAGCTAGAATACGTAGCAACGATCTCAAAAATGTAAAAATCTTAAAAAACTGAGTCAAAATGGACTTACATGCTTAAACAACAATGGCCTAACCTTCAAAGCTTTAAAACCCTTATTTTCTTCCTCACATTCGGCTATTGAAGAAGATGATAGCATGAAAATGGCTTTTGTTTTGTTTAATTAAACTTAATTTACAATTTACTAAATTGACTTTAATTAATAAACGTTTCAATCATCAAATATATGGCCATCTATGTCAAATTCCACTATCAATGGTCTAATAACATTATACGGACCTCTCATTTAATAATCATAGCAATTAGACACCAAAACAATTAGAATGTAAGTTTTGCATTTTATGCGATTTAGTCATTTTTATCAAATTAGGCTATTAAATGATAAAATTAGCTTACGAAATTTTTACATATACATGCTATTGTGTTGTAAACACCAAAAATAATATAAAAAGAATTTTCTAACCTCAAATTTGTGGTTCCAAAACCACTATTTCGATTTAGTAAAAAATCAGGCTAATACAACTCTCCCCCTTAGGGATTTTCATCCCCAAAAATCTTACCAGTGAAAAGGTTAGGGCATTGCTTTCTCATAGCATCCTTAGGTTCCCAAATAGCTTCCTCAACCCTGTGACGATGCCATAAGACTTTCACTAATGCTATTCTTTTATTTCTCAACTCTTTGATTTCACAAGCTAGAATTCAAATCGGTTCTTCAGCATATGACATATCTGATTGAATTTCAACCTCAGTCGGGGAAATGACATGTGAAGGGTCAGATTGGTATCATCGAAGCATCGAGACATGAAATACATTATGTATTTTCTCTAACTTAGACAGTAAAGATAATCGATAAGCAACTAGTTCGACTCGCTCGATAATCTCATACGATCTGATGAATCACGGCCTCAATTTCCCTTTTTGACCAAACCGTAATATCATTTTCCATGGTGACACTTTCAAAAACACTCTATCCCCGATCTGAAACTCAATATCTTTTTGTTTCAAGTCTGCATAAGATTTCTGTCAATCCAAAGCTGCTTTCAGACTATCACAAATTACTTTCAATTTTTCTTCAGTCTCTCTGATCAGATCAACCCATGAATCTTACTTTTGCTGAGCTCACTCCAGTACAACGGCGTTCGACATTTACGACTGTATAAAGCTTCATACGGTGCCATCTTTATACTCGATTGAAAGCTATTACTGTAAGCAAATTCAATCAACAGTAAATATTTTTTCCCAGCTACCTTCAAACTCAAGAATACAACAACGTAACATATCCTCAAGTATTTGAATAACTCACTCGGATTGACTATCCGTTTGTGGGTGAAATGCAGTACTAAAATACAGCTTTATAAGGTTCTTCCAATTTCTTCCAAAATTACGATGTGAACCCCAGATCTCCATCCGAAACAATAGATAGTGGCACTCCATGCAATCGAACAATCTCTGAAATATACAACTCAACCAATTTATCAAGTGAATAATCTGTGCGTAAAGGAATGAAATGAACCGAGTTTTTCAATCTATCAACAACAACCTAGATCACATCTTTCTTTTTTGAAGTTAAGGGCAAACCCGAAACAAAACCCATAGTTACTCTATCTCATTTCCACTCAGGAATCATGATAGGCTGTAATAAACCTGATGGCACTTGATGCTCAGCTTTGACTTGCTGACATATCAAGCATTTCAGAATAAATTCTAAGATATCTTGTTTCATGATATGCCACCAATAAAACTGTTTCAAATCATTATACATTTCGTGCTTCCCGGGTGTACTAATAAACAATTACTATGTGCTTCGTTCAAAATCATTTGAATCAACTTTGAATTTGTTGGAACACATATTCGATCTTTGAATCTCAAACAATCATCGAAATCAACTTGAAACTCTAAAATAGAAATTGACTCACATTGAACCCATTTTGCTTGCAGTTCATTATCAAGCTTTTGAGCTTCACATATCTGTTGTAGAAATAATGGTCTCGCTTTCAATTCAACTAATATCGAACCATCGTCAAAAAAAGCTAATTGTATGTTCAAAGAACATAAAGCAAATAAAGACTTTCATCTCAATGCATCAACAACTACATTTGCTTTCCCCGGATGATAATCAATCACTAATTCAAAGTCTTTTAGCAATTCTAACCATCTTCGCTGTTGCAAATACAATTCTTTCTGAGTCATCAGATATTTCAAAATTTTGTGATCGGTATAGAAATGACATTTCTCACCAAACAAATAATGGCCCAAATTTTCAACGTGAACACAATCGTAGCCAATTCTAGATCGTGTGTTGGATAATTCTTTTCATGCGGCTTCAATTGTCTCGAGGCATAAGCTACAACTTTGCCTTTCTGTATCAAAACACAACCCAAGCCATTTAACGATGCATTACTGAAAACTACAAATTATTTACTCGACTCAGGCTGAACTAACACTGGAGCCTCTATCAACAATGATTTCAACTATTTAAAACTCTGCTGACACTTTTCAGACCACTCAAACTTTACATTTTTTGAAGTAATCTTGTCATCGGAGTCGCAATCATTGAGAAACCTTTCACAAATCGTCTATAATAGCCAGCTTGTGACAGCCCTAAATTGACCCTAGTCGGAAAGTGGTTTCGGGACCACGAAACCGAGTCTTATAAAAAAATTAAAGGTTATATTATGTGTTTATGATGTGCGTAAATGCTTGTGTTATAGTTCCATACTTTAATTTGGTCAGTGTATGTGAAATTTATTAGTAGGGACTTATGTGAGACAATTTAGAAATATGCTAGGCAAGTGTTAAAGAGGCCTATTAATATATGTGGGAAAGTGCTTGTCCTTGCATGTCAAATTAGACAAATTAAAGCATAGTGGCCGGCCATGCTATGGGTGGAAACATGTCACAAACATGTTATGTTAGTGGTGTATGTTAGGAAAAATAAAATAAGGAGCACGATAATAAAATAATAAAAGGGAATATGATGAAAACAAAGAAAAAAAAGTGTCCATCCTTTTTCATTTCTTTTGGCCGAAAGTTCTAAGGAAGAAGGAAGGAGCTCTTGCTTCACGTTTGGCTTGGAAGAGGATTAGGAGGAGGTTCGGCCATACTTGTGTCTAGGATAAGGTATGTTTGATGTTGTGCCATGAGACTCATGCATGTTTTTAGTTGTTAGCTTGAGTTCTAACTAGCCCATGGTTCAAATCTTTTCTATGTCATGGAGATGATATTCGGCTAAGGTGGATTGGTGTTGATGTCATTTCCATGCTAAAAGTGAAGCTTTGTAATGATGCATGTGATGGTGGATTGATGACTCTTGAATCTTCTTTTTAGCATTTTTGAGTGAGACATTAAGTTCTTTGTTTAACCATGACCAAAACTGAAATGGTATGGTGTTGTGATGCATTCGGCCATGGTAGGAAGTAGAAGAGAAATGTGGTTGTTGTTCACGTTATTTAGATGAGAAATGGTAGTAAGGTGAAGTGCAAATGTTAGTGTTTGATTTACTAGTGTGTATATGTGTATTAGCCGAGTTTTGAATTTGAAACAAAATGGTATGTAGTCAATACAAGTAACCATATTTGTAGGAAGTATTAAGCATATACTCGGCCTCAACCTAGACATGTATATTCGGCCACATGAGATAGGTTGGTGTTGCATGTGTTCGATTAGAGGCAAGCATATTGATGCTTTTATCTTGGCCTAGATAATCGGCTAAAAGAGAGTGTGGGCTAAAATGTTGAGTTTGATTCATGATTTCCATATATATATGTGACTTTAATGCCTAATGTATATATGGGCTAAGTACCTTGAGGTTCTCTTTTGATGTTCAAATGAATTGTGTTAAATTACTTAATGTGATTAAAAATGCGCATGACCATTGTGTATTTGAGCTAAAAGGTGGCCATATGACCTATCAAGCTCCTTGTCATATTCGGCCATAAGCTAGCATAATTAGACTTTAATAAGTTAAATTTCTTTGAATTAGCTCAAGAGCTTAGAGGACCACAGTTGGATAAAGGAAAGGAAAAAAGTTATCGAATAGCCGCCGAAAACGTTCGACCACATCCGAGGTAAGTTTTCAAGCAATGAGACTTAGTTTATGATTTGATTAAGTCATAATGTATGTGCATAGAGATCGTGTTATAAAGCAAACTAAACCATGTTGTTTGTATGTGGCTAGTGAGCCGAAATAGGAATGCTTAATACGTGACTTGTGTTTGAACTCTAATTCTGAAAATGAAATTAGATGTGTCATGATTTATTGATATGTGCATGAATGTTCGGATGATAACCGGGCTAAGTCCCGAGAGCATTTGAGCTAGTGGCTAATTCCGGGCTAAGTCCCGAAGGCATTTGTGCGAGCTACTAATTCCGGGCTAAGTCCTGAAGGCATTTGTGCGAGCTACTAATTCTGGGCTAAGTCCCGAAGGCATTTGTGCGAGCTACTAATTCTGGGCTAAGTCCCGAAGGCATTTGTGCGAGTTATTATACCGGGCTAAGTCCCGAAGGCATTTGTGCAAGTTACTATAACCGGGCTAAGTCCCGAAGGCATTTGAGCTAGTGGCTATATCCGGCTAAACTCCGAAGGTACTTGGTTTGGGAACGAGTGATCTTGCTGTAATAATTTAAATTGATACGCTCGTAAAACCCAACGATGAGGTACGTTTCGTATATGCATTAGGGTGGTGATTCCGTTTAAATAATATTCGCTCAGTAAATTATTGAGCTTTCGGCCTTGGCTAAGTTGATCTTTTGTGTATGAATATAAGGATTGGTAATGTGAAGTAAGTATGATATTGAGAATTTGTGCATATGAGATTATCCGTTTAGCCATATGATTTCTATACTTTGGTTGTGTCTAATTTCATGGCTCAAACTTACTAAGCATTAAATGCTTACTCCGTTTCTTTGATTCTCTGTTTTATAGATTTTGGGTTCGTCAGCTATCGGACTCGGGATTATTGAAGTCGAAGTCTCCCACAATATCAAAGCCCCTTTTTGGTACACTTTTGGTTGAACTTTGAAATGGCATGTATAGGACTACCCTTTTTGTTGTTGGTCATGGACCCTTTGGTTTTGTATAAATTTGGATAGCCATGCGAAAATGGCTTATATACACTTTGAGCTTAATATTATAATCGTCTTGTATGATGTTCATTAAGAGGTATGGAAATGTTTGGGAACGATTAGCCATTGGAATGGTTAATCATGATCATATTTTGTGCTATATATGCTAAAGGGCTAGTTGAATCATGCAAACTATGTAATAGGTAAAGTTTACCCTAAAGGCTGATGCTGGCAGCAGCAGTGATGTGGATGTGAAAAATCACTAAAAATAGTAGGAATGGAATTAAATAGTGAATAAATTATGTAATCGAGCCTTGATGAATCTATTTTCATAGGAAAGTAACGGAACGGTCATATGAACAGTATATTATGAGATGTTAAAGTTTTCATGAAATAGGGCCAGAACGGTTTCTGGATTCCCTGTTCCGAATTTGTAAATTCATTATAAATTAACCAGAGATAATTAGAAGTCATTCCTTACATGTATAGATTCCTTGTTGAGTCTAGTTTTATTAGAAAGAAACGGCATCAGTATTGAAGCCCTGTACAGGGAGATATCCAAGTCGTAATGCGCAAAGGTCAGTGTAGTCGAACCCTGAAACAGGGGGGGAATTTAACTAATAAAATGTACTAATTGGCTCGACCAAAAATTCTAGAAAAAAATTTGTAGATGAACATATGAGTCTAGTTTCAGGAAAAATTTACGAAACTTGTTTTCGAGTTTTGAAACTCAAGATATGATTTTTAAGCCGATAGTGATGCAGTAACCAGCTTGTCTGGAAAATTTTCAAATGGACTGTGAAAATAAATGTATTATGTCTATTAGCACCTCGTGTTCGACTCCGGGAACGGTCTCGGGTACGGGGTGTTACAATTAAATTGGTATCAGAGCTATGGTTTAGTCGATTCTAGGACTACCCTACTACGTTTGGGTCTAGCTATACATGCCATTATGTGATTATTTGATAGTGTGGTGATTTCTGACATTTGCAAATGTGTGTATTTATAGTAATGGATCCCGATCCCGACCGAGCGGTAGCTGATGATCTTGAGAGTGTAGCGCCTGCTCCCGCACAAGGGACAGCTCCGGCGGACTCTCAAACTATTGCTAGTAATCCGAATGATGAAGCTAGACAAGCTTTCTATAGCGTGATGAATGATTGGTTCAACCAATACATTCGAACTAATACGGCTGTTCCACAACCTCCATTCCCGACTAATGCCACCCCTGCACCTACAATACCTCCGGCAACTAACCAAATAAGGTCAAATAAGCCCCTAGTTGACAGAATCCGAAAATACGGGGCTACTGAATTTAAGGCTACGGATAGCGATGATGCCGAGCAAGCTGAATTTTGGTTGGACAACACTATTCGGGTACTCGATGAGCTATCTTGCACACCCGATGAGTGCCTAAAGTGTACTATCTCCTTGCTACGTGATTCTACCTACTATTGGTGGAATACGTTGACTTCTGTTGTGCCCAGAGAGCAAGTAACTTGGGAGTTCTTCCAAACTGAGTTTCGAAAGAAGTATATCAGTCAGAGATTCATCGACCAAAAACGAAAGGAATTTCTTGAACTCAAACAAGGTTCCATGTCGGTTACCGACTATGAACGAAAATTTGTGAGGCTTAGCCGATACGCGCGAGAATGCATTTCTTCAGAGGCCGTGATGTTTAAACGTTTCAAGGATGGACTGAATGATGATATAAAGCTGTGTGTTGGCATTTTAGAAATCCGAGAATTTGTGGTACTCGTCGAGCGAGCTTGCAAAGCTGAGGAGCTCAGTATGGAGAAAAGAAAAGCTGATATGGGAGCAAAGGAGTTTCGTAAGAGGTCTTCGGGGAGGCCCTTTCAACAGTCATCGAAGAAATTTAGAGATAATTTAGGCCGATCTAGAAAAACTTCGGGCTTTTCTAGACGAGATCGCGATCGACCCCCTGTGAGTGCACGAGTCACTTCGGTCGCCAGTGTTGGAACTGATCGTCGAGACAGAGCAGAGTGCCAGTATTGTGGTAAATGGCATTTGGGGAGTTGTAGATTCCATGACCGCTCCTGTTACAAGTGCGGGTCAGTTGCCACTTTATTAAAGATTGCCCGAGGTTGTCTGAACAGAATGTAAATCAGAGTGGGAAACCGGGTGCTACCACTGCTCAAGGTAGACCATCTAGAAATACGGGCAATGCTAGTGGTGGTCAGAGAGGATCTAGCGATGCAACGACCAGATCTGAGGCTCGTGCTCCTGCTAGAGCTTATGCTATACGCGCACGCGAGGATGCTTCCTCGCCAGACGTTATTACCAGTACTTTTACTCTCTTTGATTCTAATGTGATTGCTTTGATTGACCCCAGTTCTACTCATTCTTATATAAGTGAAACCTTAGCATCCAGTAAGACTTTACCTATTGAGTCTACTGAGTTCGTAATTCGGGTGTCAAATCCCTTGGGTCGTTACGTGCTTGTCGACAAAATGTGTAAGAAATGTCCCCTAGTAATTCGAGGTTCCTGTTTTCCGGCGGACTTGATGCTTTTTCCGTTTGATGAATTTGATGTTATCCTCGGTTTAGATTGGTTGACCGTGCATGATGCGGTTGTGAATTCCAAAAGCAAGACTATTGAATTGAGGTGCGCAAATAACGAGATAATCCGAGTGGAGTCTACGAACTTAAAGGGGTTTCCAGCTGTAATATCATCAACGTTGGCCTAGAAATATGTAAGAAAGGGGTGCGAAGCATACCTTGCGTATGTACTTGATGACAAAGGGTTAGAAAAGAAACCCGAATCTGTGCCAGTGGTTTGTGAATACTCGGATGTTTTTCCCGAGGAATTACCGGGTTTACCACCTGTTCGGGAGGTAGAGTTTGGTATTGAGCTTGTACCTGGGACTACGCCGATTTCGATAGCTCCGTTATCGTATGGCACCAACCGAGTTAAAAGAGTTGAAAGCTCAGTTGCAAGAATTGACGGATAGAGGTTTCGCTCGACCAAGTTTCTCTCCTTGGGGTGCACCAGTATTGTTTGTGAAAAAGAAGGACGGAACCATGAGGTTGTGCATCGACTATCATCAGCTGAATAGAGTGACAATAAACATTAAATATCCGTTACTGCGTATTGACGATTTGTTTGATCAACTAAAGGGAGCCTCGGTGTTTTCAAAGATAGATTTGAGATCGGGTTATTACCAGTTGCGAATTCGAGATTCGGATATACCCAAAACTGCTTTCAGAACGAGATACGGTCACTACGAGTTCTTAGTGATGCCGTTTGGGCTCACTAATGCCCCCGCGGTATTTATGGATTTGATGAATCAGATCTTCAGACAGTATTTGGACCGGTTCGTAGTTGTGTTCATTGATGACATCTTGGTCTATTCAAGAGATGAGACCGAACATGCTGAGCACCTGAGATTAGTGTTGCGAATTTTACGGGATAAGCAGTTATATGCTAAGTTCAGTAAGTGTGAGTTCTGGTTAAGAGAGGTTAGCTTCTTGGGTCATGTGGTATCCGCATCGGGTATTCGAGTTGATCCGAGCAAAATTTCAGCCATACTTAATTGGAAGCCTCCGAGAAATATTACTGAGGTTCGGAGCTTTTTTGGGACTTGCCGGTTACTACCGACGGTTTGTAAAAGGTTTCTCGATGATAGCCACACCGATGACGAAACTACTTCAGAAAGATGTTAAGTTCGAATGGACGGAAAAATGTCAAAAAAGTTTTGTTCAACTGAAAACTTATTTGACTAAAGCTCCAATTCTAGTGCAGCCCGAATCAGGCAAGTTCGTCATTTATAGTGATGCATCCCTACTTGGGTTGGGTTGCGTATTGATGCAAGAAGGTCGAGTTGTGGCCTATGCGTCGAGACAATTAAAGCCACATGAGAAAAATTATCCGACCCATGATCTTGAACTAGTTGCCATTGTGTTCGCCTTGAAAATATGGCGACATTACTTATTTGGTGAGAAGTGCCATGTATTTTCGGATCACAAAAGTCTCAAATATTTGATGACTCAAAGAGACTTAAATCTACGACAAAGACGTTGGCTCGAGTTGTTAAAAGATTATGATCTTGTCATTGACTATCACCCGGGAAAGGCTAATGTGGTTGCAGATGCCTTAAGCCGTAAATCACTGTTTGCTTTACGAGCGATGAATGTACACTTGTCTGTTCTATCCAACAATGTGTTAGTGGAGGAATTAAAGGCCAAACCATTGTTGATTCATCAAATTCGTGAAGCTCAAAAAGTCGATGATGAATTGGTTGCAAAACAGGCTGAATGTGTTCCGATTATGGAATCAGAGTTTCAAATTGATGATGACGATTGTTTGAGGTTCAGAAGACTGTTGTGTGTTCCAAGAAATTCAGAACTCATTTCGATGATTCTGAACGAAGCTCATTGTAGCCGAATGTCAATTCACTTGGGGAGTACGAAAATGTACAACGATCTGAGACGTCAGTTTTGGTGGCATGGCATGAAACGAGACATTTCCAATTTTGTCTCGAAGTGTTTAATATGTCAGCAAGTGAAGGCGGAACATCAAGTGCCTACGGGTTTACTTTAGCCGATCATGATACCTGAATGGAAATAGGATAGAATCACGATGGATTTTGTGTCTGGGTTGCCATTGTCGACAAGTAAGAAAGATGAGATTTGGGTTGTTGTTGATAGACTGACTAAGTCGGCTCATTTTATCCCCGTACGCACGGATTTTTCATTGGATAAACTAGCTGAATTGTATGTCTCTCAGATTGTGAGATTACACGGGGTACCGATTTCTATTGTGTCGGATAGAGATCCGAGATTCACCTCGCGATTTTGGAAGAAATTGCAAGAAGCTTTGGGTACCAAGCTACATTTTAGCACCGCTTTTCATCCACAAACCGATGGTCAATCCGAGTGGATAATTCAGATACTTGAGGATATGTTGAGATGTTGCATCCTCGAGTTTAGTGGCTCATGGGAGCGGTATTTACCTTTGATTGAATTCGCTTACAACAATAGTTTTCAATCAAGTATTAAGATGGCACCTTACGAGGCTTTGTACGGGCGTAAATGCCGTACACCATTGTTTTGGACCGAGCTCGGTGAAAGTAAAATTTTCAGAGTTGATTTGATTAAAGATGCTGAACGGAAAGTAAAAGTAATCCGTGAAAGTCTTAAGGCAGCCACAGATCGCCAGAAGTCGTACGCGAATTTGAAACGAAAAGACATTGAGTATCAGGTGGGAGACAAAGTGTTTCTTAAGGTTTCACCTTGGAAAAGGATACTCAGATTTGACCGTAAGGGCAAATTGAGTCCGAGATTCATTGGGCCGTATGAAATATCCGAACGAGTTGGTCCAGTTGCGTATAGATTGATTTTGCCCCCTGAACTTGAAAAGATTCACGACGTCTTTCATGTTTCGATGCTTCGACGTTATAGATCTGATCCATCTCACATAATTAATCCATCAGAGGTTGAAATTCAACCTGATATGAGTTATGAAGAAGAACTGATTCGTATCCTGGCTCGTGAAGTGAAAGAGTTACGAAACAAAAGGGTTCCGTTAGTGAAAGTGTTATGGCTCAAACACGGGATCGAAGAAGCTACTTGGGAAACCGAGAATGCCATGAAAGAACAATACCCAAACCTATTTACCGGTAAGATTTTCGGGGACGAAAATTTCTGAAGTGGGGGAGAGTTGTGACAGCCCTAAATTGACCCTAGTCAGAAAGTGGTTTCGGGACCACGAAACCGAGTCTTATAAAAAAATTAAAGGTTATATTCTGTGTTTATGATGTGCGTAAATGCTTGTGTTATAGTTCCATACTTTAATTTGGTCAGTGTATGTGAAATTTATTAGTAGGGACTTATGTGAGACAATTTAGAAATATGCTAGGCAAGTGTTAAAGAGGCCTATTAATATATGTGGGAAAGTGCTTGTCCTTGCATGTCAAATTAGCCAAATTAAAGCATAGTGGCCGGCCATGCTATGGGTGGAAACATGTCACAAACATGTTATGTTAGTGGTGTATGTTAGGAAAAATAAAATAAGGAGCACGGTAATAAAATAATAAAAGGGAATATGATGAAAACAAAGAAAAAAAAAGTGTCCATCCTTTTTCATTTCTTTTGGCCGAAAGTTCTAAGGAAGAAGGAAGGAGCTCTTGCTTCACGTTTGGCTTGGAAGAGGATTAGGAGGAGGTTCGGCCATACTTGTGTCTAGGATAAGGTATGTTTGATGTTGTGCCATGAGACTCATGCATGTTTTTAGTTGTTAGCTTGAGTTCTAACTAGCCCATGGTTCAAATCTTTGCTATGTCCTGGAGATGATATTCAGCTAAGGTGGATTGGTGTTGATGTCATTTCCATGCTAAAAGTGAAGCTTTGTAATGATGCATGTGATGGTGGATTGATGACTCTTGAATCTTCTTTTTAGCATTTTTGAGTGAGACATTAAGCTCTTTGTTTAACCATGACCAAAACTGAAATGGTATGGTGTTGTGATGCATTCGGCCATGGTAGGAAGTAGAAGAGAAATGTGGTTGTTGTTCACGTTATTTAGATGAGAAATGGTAGTAAGGTGAAGTACAAATGTTAGTGTTTGATTTACTAGTGTGTATATGTGTATTAGCCGAGTTTTGAATTTGAAACAAAATGGTATGTAGTCAATACAAGTAACCATATTTGTAGGAAGTATTAAGCATATACTCGGACTCAACCTAGACATGTATATTCGGCCACATGAGATAGGTTGGTGTTGCATGTGTTCTATTAGAGGCAAGCATATTGATGCTTTTAGCTTGGCTTAGATAATCGGCTAAAAGAGAGTGTGGGCTAAAATGTTGAGTTTGATTCATGATTTCCATATATATATGTGACTTTAATGCCTAATGTATATATGGGCTAAGTACCTTGAGGTTCTCTTTTGATGTTCAAATGAATTGTGTTAAATTGCTTAATGTGATTAAAAATGCGCATGACCATTGTGTATTTGAGCTAAAAGGTGGCCATATGACCTATCAAGCTCCTTGTCATATTCGGCCATAAGCTAGCATAATGAGACTTTAATAAGTTAAATTTGTTTGAATTTGCTCAAGAGCTTAGAGGACCACAGTTGGATAAAGGAAAGGAAAAAGTTATCGAATAGCCGCCGAAAATGTTCGACCACATCCGAGGTAAGTTTTCGAGCAATGAGACTTAGTTTATGATTTGATTAAGTCATAATGTATGTGCATAGAGATCGTGTTATAAAGCAAACTAAACCATGTTGTTTGTATGTGGCTAGTGAGCCGAAATAGGAATGCTTAATACGTGACTTGTGTTTGAACTCTAGTTGTGAAAATGAAATTAGATGTGTCATGATTTATTGATATGTGCATGAATGTTCGGATGATAACCGGGCTAAGTCCCGAGAGCATTTGAGCTAGTGGCTAATTCCGGGCTAAGTCCCGAAGGCATTTGTGCGAGCTACTAATTCTGGGCTAAGTCCTGAAGGCATTTGTGCGATCTACTAATTCCGGGCTAAGTCCCGAAGGCATTTGTGCGAGCTACTAATTCCGGGCTAAGTCCCGAAGGCATTTGTGCGAGTTATTATACCGGACTATGTCCCGAAGGCATTTGTGCAAGTTACTATAACCGGGCTAAGTCCCGAAGGCATTTGAGCTAGTGGCTATATCCGGCTAAACTCCGAAGGTACTTGGTTTGGGGACGAGTGATCTTGCTGTAATAATTTAAATTGATACGCTCGTAAAACCCAACGATGAGGTACGTTTCGTATATGCATTAGGGTGGTGATTCCGTTTAAATAATATTCGCTCAGTAAATTATTGAGCTTTCGGCCTTGGCTAAGTTGATCTTTTGTGTATGAATATAAGGATTGGTAATGTGAAGTAAGTATGATATTGAGAATTTGTGCATATGAGATTATCCGTTTAGCCATATGATTGCTATACTTTGGTTGTGTCTAATTTCATGGCTCAAACTTACTAAGCATTAAATGCTTACTCCGTTTCTTTGATTCTCTGTTTTATAGATTTTGGGTTCGTCAGCTATCGGACTCGGGATTATTGAAGTCGAAGTCTCCCACAATATCAAAGCCCCTTTTTGGTACACTTTTGGTTGAACTTTGAAATGGCATGTATAGGACTACCCTTTTTGTTGTTGGTCATGGACCCTTTGGTTTTGTATAAATTTGGATAGCCATGCGAAAATGGCTTATATACACTTTGAGCTTAATATTATAATCGTCTTGTATGATGTTCATTAAGAGGTATGGAAATGTTTGGGAATGATTAGCCACTGGAATGGTTAATCATGATCATATTTTGTGCTATATATGCTAAAGGGCTAGTTGAATCATGGAAACTATGTAATAGGTAAAGTTTACCCTAAAGGCTAATGCTGGCAGCAGCAGTGATGTGGATGTGAAAAATCACTAAAAATAGTAGGAATGGAATTAAATAGTGAATAAATTATGTAATCTAACCTTGATGAATCTATTTTCATAGGAAAGTAACGGAACGGTCATATGAACAGTATATTATGAGATGTTAAAGTTTTCGTGAAACAGGGCCAGAACGGTTTCTGGATTCCCTGTTCCGACTTTGGAAGTTCATTATAAATTAACCAGAGATAATTATAAGTCATTCCTTACATTTATAGATTCCTTGTTGAGTCTAGTTTCATTAGAAACAAACGGAATCAGTATTGAAGCCCTGTACAGGGAGATATCCAAGTCGTAATGTGCAAAGGTCAGTGTAGTCGAACCCTGGAACAGGGGGGACTTTAACTAATAAACTGTACTTATTGGCTCGACCAAAAATTCTAGAAAACAATTGTAGATGAACATATGAGTCTAGTTTCAGGAAAAATTTACAAAACTGGTTTTTGAGTTTTGAAACTCAAGATATGATTTTTAAGGAGACAGTGACGCAGTAACCAGCTTGTCTAGAAAATTTTCAAATGGACTGTGAAAATAAATGTATTATGTCTGTTAGCACCTCGTGTTCGACTCCGGCAACGGTCTCGGGTACGGGGTGTTACACAGCTAGTCCCAGAAAACTACAGACTTTAGATACATTTCTCAGAAGCTTCCAATCTATAATCGTAGATATTTTGCTCGAGTCAACTCAGATACCCACAGTTGAAACCATATGTCCTAGAAAATGACCTCCTGTAGCCAAAATTCACATTTGCTAAACTTTGCAAACAACTGTTTATCCCTTAAAGTTTGTATCACGATTCTCAAATGTTCTTCATGTTTAGATTCATCTCGCGAATAGATCAGAATGTCATCAATGAATACAACAAAAAATCTATCTAAATACAGTCTGAATATCCAGTTCATCAAATTCATAAAAACTGCAAGAGCATTTGTTTAGTCCGAAAGGCATAACCAAAAATTCATAATGTTCATACCTTATTCTAAATACAGTTTTTGGCACATCAGAGTCTAACTCTCAACTGGTAATAACTCGATCTCAAATTGATTTTTGAAAACACTGTTGGTCCTTTTAACTGATCAAACAAATCATCAATCCGCGGTAGAGGGTATTTGTTCTTTATAGTCACTTTATTCAGCTGTCTGTAGTCAATACATATTTTCATCGTGCCATCTTTCTTTTTCACAAAAAATACTAGTGCACCCTAGGGATAAAAACTCGGTCTAGCAAAACCTTTATTCGTCAGTTCTTACAGCTAAGCTTTCAATTCTTTTAACTCTGTCAGTACCATTTTATACGGAGCTTCGATATCGGCGTTGTACCCGGTACTAATTCAATACCAAACTAAACTTTTCTGATAGGTGGTAAACCCGGTAACTCTTCAGGAAATACATCTGGATCCTCTCACACAACTGATACTGATTCAATCTTTGTTTTTGTCATTTTTGCATCAAGTACATATGCAAGGTAAGCTTCACACCCCTTTCTTACAAATCTCTGAGCTAACATAGATGAAATCACAACTGGCAAACTATTCAGATCATCAGATTCAATTCTAATAGTCTCATTGTTCTGACATTTTAGTTCAATTGTCTTTCGTCTACAATTCACTATAGCACTAGGCATCGTTAACCAATCGATACCCAAAATCACATCAAATTCATCAAATGGCAACAACATCAGATTAGCTGGAAAATGGAAATCTCGATGCATGAAATGACAATTCTTGCAGACTTTGTCAATCAAAACATATTTGCCTAAGGGGTTCGATACTCTAATCACAAATTCAATAAACTTTACAGGCAAAGTCTTACTAAATACTAAATTTATGCATATATAAGAATGAGTTGATCCTGGATCTATCAATCCAATCACATTAGTATCATAGAGAGTGAAAGTACCGGTAATCACGTCTAGCGAGGATGACTCCTCCCGTGCATGGATAGCATAAGCTCGGGCAGGTGCTCATGCCTCAGACCTTACAGTAGAGTCTTTTTTCGATCTCTGACTACCACTCACATTACCAGCATATTTGGGTGGTCTCCCTCTACCTGCAGTATTATTCGGCCTCATACTCTGAGCTTTATCATTTTCAGCTAACTCTGGGCAATCTCTTATAGAATGATCTATCGATCCACATTTAAAGCATGCCCGATCATTCAATTTACAATCATCGAAATTCCATTTTCCACACTGTCTACATTCAGTTCGATTTGGTTTCGCACTCTCGACACTAGCTATCGAGATATGCAGAGCTTTAAAACTCGAATATTGCCTTTCACGATCTCTGTTTGAATGTCCCACTGATGCATTAGAAAGATTAAAAGAGTCTCAGGATTTTTTCGATGAAGATTGATATGGCTTACTCATTGATCTTATTCTTGAATCTTTAGATTCTGAATCTGTCTTTCTCTTTTCTTTACTAAGATCCTCGACTTTACAAGCCCTCCTAACTAGAACGACAAATTCTTTCAACTCTAAAATTCTGACTAGTAATTTTATATCTTCATTCAATCCATCTACAAATCGTTTGCACATGATTTCTTCAGTGGAAACATATTCCTGAGCATACTTGCTTAACCACATGAATTCTCTTTCATACTCAGTGACAGCCATCCGACCTTGTTTTAACTCTAGAAACCCATTTATGCTTCTAATCAAGGAATCTTTGACTGATGTACTTCTTTCAGAATTCAGATTAGAAAAACTCCAAAGTAACTCGTTCTTTAGGAACCATAAAAATCAACGTTTTCCACCAATGGTACGCATTATCTCTCAGTAAAGATACAACACATTTGATACACTCATCAAGAGTGTAAGATAATTCATCGAATGCTCGGATAGTTTTTTCAAGCCAGAACTCAGCTCTCTCCTCATCATCATCAACAGTAGCCCGAAACTCTTCAGCCCCATGTTTTTTAATCTTATCTACTGGCGATTTGTTCAATTGTATCGGATCTATAACTTGAGGAATAACAGGGATTTGTGAAGGAATAGGTAGGGGTAGAGGTTGTTGAGCAGCCAGATTCATTCGAACGAACTCTGTGAACCACTTACTCATCATCTGGAAAAAGGCTTGTTTAGCCTCCCCCTCATCGCTACTCATTATATGTCTAGAGTCGGATGGAGCTGCCCCTTTAGCAGGAGTGGGCGCGTTACTCTCTACATCGTGAGCTACAGCTCTTTCGTGATCCATTACTATAAGAAAACACAATTTAAACTGTTAGGAATCATCACACTATTGCAAAGTATATATTGCATGTATAGCTAGACTCTCATACACGCTACGTTAGTCCTAGAATCGAATAAACTGTAGCTCTGATACCAATCAAATGTAACACCCCTAACCCATATCCATTGTCAGAGTAGAATTATGAGGTATTACCAAACAATACACATCATTTAATATCCAAATCTTATACATTTATACATTCATATACATATATCATTCAGTATAATCATATTGTCCCTAATCAGGGCCTATGAGGCCTTAAACATGCTTTAGAAATGGTTCAGGACTAAACCGGTAACATTTATAAACTTTGGAAAACTTAGAAATTTTCATGCATACAGAGATCACACGCCCGTGTGAACAGGCCATGTGCCTCACAGGACTATCAGACACGCTCGTGCCTTATGCCATGTGGAAACAGGTCATACATACTAACTTGCATCACATGACTGAGGACACACCCGTGTGCCAGTCCATGTGAAAACTAGAAGGTATTCTGACTTGGGTCATATGGCCAACCACACGCCCGTGTGTGAAACCCTGTGGAGCATACTGGATTCAATTCAATTTCAATACCAGGAGACACACGACCGTGTAGTATGACCGTGTGTTGCACACGGATGAGACACATGCCTGTGTCTCTGCCCAAGTGGATAAAAATTGGCCATTTGTAAAGCCAATTTGCCACCCTTTTTGCACATACCTACACAAGCTCATGTGGTACCATTTTAAGTCACAAAAATGCAGCCAAAGTAATCAACCAATACAAAAATATGCCAAATCCCTTTCAACCATGACATATCATTGATAATTAACCAAAATAATTTAACCATCTAGCCATCATAAAAACCATACCAAAAGCTTACCAAATCATAAGGCATTATAAACCACCTTACATGGCTAAAAATATACCAAACATTTCATCATTTATAAGCCAACTCTCATTGCTAATTTTCACAACTCGAACATATCACAATAACACTAGCCAATACATGCCATACACCATATTTACAAAGCAACAAAAGTACCAACAAGTTGATCAATAGTGTGACGATGTTCCTAATGATCCTCGAGTCCGAGCTAGCTTCGATTATCTATAAAACAGGGAAAGAACACACAAAGTAAGCTTTAAAAGCTTAGTAAGCCATATACAAATAAAATTATCACATGAATCAATATCATTTCCATCCATAGGCAAACTATGAGTAAGCACTTATAAGCTCACAAACCTTTCTCAATGTATACATATTCAATATCATAAGTGAATTCGTCAAATACTTCCTTTTTCAATACTTGTATGAATCTCATACGTACCTGAGTCACTTAACTCATTCACATATTCTTTCTCGACTTAACTTTTCCCATTGAACCTTTTGGAATTGTTAAGGATACTCAAAAATCACATATAGCTCTTACAATCCCATATCCCAAATATGGTCTCACATGTTTTCACATATCGATGCCGATAGCCCAACTATGGTCTTACACAAAATCAAATAACGATGCCAATGTCCTAGACATGGTCTTACACGGAATCACATAAAGATGCCAATGTCCCAGACATGGTCTTACACATAATCACATCTTGTTAATCCTAATGTCATGACATTTGTATCCTATACTATTCCTAAGGTTCATATGGGACTTTTGGATATTGTAACCCTGTCGATTCTTGCTTGAATTTGATCATTCAACATTCATAGCAGCTCAATGACAATTAAACATATATTATTTAATTTAAAGACATTTATTTGCATATGAACTTACCTTTTATTTAGGATAAACGGATTGGATCGACTATTCGATAACCTTTGATTTTCCCCGATCTAAATCTGATTTCTTTCGCTCTTGATCTATATACATTCGAAATTAACTCATTTATCCATCAAATCATTCAATTCAGTCCACAAACACGTATTTGGGCATTTTTACACTTTAGCCCCTAAAGTTCCACATTTTTACAATTTAATCCTTAACACTTAAAAACAGAAATTACAAAATTTCTTTCTAAATTTATGAGTGTCAAATTTCTATAGGGTCCTTATCAGCCATAAACTTTCATTTATTTCACATTTCAACCCCTCAATTTACACTTTTCACAATTAAATCCCTAAAATGCATTTTTACCAAAAATCACTTTACAAAACATTTAAATCTATCAACAAATAGTCATTTTCCATTATCAAACATTCAAAAGCTCAAATATTCATCAATGACACTTTACAAAATCATGAAAAAATTTGAAAATTAAGGCACGGGCTAGCTAGAATACGTAGCAACGATCTCAAAAACATAAAAATCTTAAAAAACTGAGTCAAAATGGACTTACATGCTTGAACAACAATGGCCGAGCCTTCAAAGCTTTAAAACCCTTATTTTCTTCCTCACATTCGGCTATTGAAGAAGATGATAGCATGAAAATGGCTTTTGTTTTGTTTAATTAAACTCAATTTACAATTTACTAAATTGACCTTAATTAATAAACGTTTCAATCATCAAATATAAGGCCATCTATGTCAAATTCCACTATCAATGGTCTAATACCATTATAGGGACCTTTCATTTAATAAATCATAGCAATTAGACACCTTAACAATTAGAATGCAAGTTTTGTATTTTACGCGATTTAGTCATTTTTATCAAATTGAGCTATTAAACGATAAAATTAGCTCACAAAATTTTTAGAGATACATACTATCATGCTGTAAACACAAAAAATAATATAAAAATAATTTTCTGACTTCAAATTTGTGGTTTCAAAACCAATGTTCTGATTTAGTCAAAAACCAGGCTGTTACACATTAGGCTATTCAATTCTATACCAAATTCACATTCTCAATTCACTTAACTAGTTAACTTCATATATGCACTTTCATTAATACATCACTTTACCTAAATCACAAACATACCAATTCACAAACAACCATTCACCACAAGCATTTATATATCAGTTACCAAATGCATAACCAAAGCCTTTTGCTTATATATATACATTACTAAATATACCAAAATAAGCCAATTCTCATGGCTATACATAAGACCAAACACTTAACACTTACAAGCCAATTCAAATGGCTAAATTCATTACCAAACCATAAACCAAAATGACCATATTTCCTATGCATGCCATATAACCATAAACCTAAGCTCAAAAGTACCAAAATAGAAGCTTGATAGTGTGATGAAATCTCCGACGACTCCCAATCCGAGCTAGCTTCGATATTCACTATAAAACAGGGAAAAGTAAACAAAGTAAGCTATAAAGCTTAGTAAGTTCGTATAGTAATAAACCCAGTTTGCCATAAACACAATTGAAACAATTGAATATAACAATGTACAACTAAAATTAATCCACAAACCTAACACATGATCATTTATAAGGTTAGATGTGAAATTCACAAGTTTCTTTGATTCAAAGCTTATACGTTTCATGTACATACCTGTACCATCTCGTACAAACTCATACTCATCCATATCTTTGATATACCCATTGAACCATTCGGAATACTATCAAATACTCAGGAATCTCGCACCCTAAGTGCCACAAACATAACCAAAGCTATCTCAATCACATATCTCATATAATCTCACTCTCGAGCTATCAACCGGTCTGCTCACACAAGCTGACGGTCATGACGTAGCAACATGGTGCTGCTCACACAAGCTGACGAGAGTTCGCAACACATGCCGGATAACTCAGCCACTGGTAGGATGTATGGACCAGCACCCAAAACACATAACCCTTTATGACATGTCATTCGTATCCTAATCTATTCCTAAGGTTCAACTAGGATTTCTCAATGCTGAATCTTCATCAAATGTATCCGTAAGGTCGTATTCACAAATAATTCAATAATAAAGCATTTAAAACACTATATTAATGATTATTAACATACAAACTTACCTTGAATGCAAAAACGATGAAATGAGTTAATTAGTCCAACATTTTGTCTTTCCCCCGATCTAAATCTGGATTTCATTTTTCTTGATCTATATGTAATCAAAATTAACTTATTTAATTATCATTCTACTCAATCTAGCCCAAAATGCATATTATGGCAACTTTACATTTTTGCCCCTAGTATTTCAACATTTTTACAATTTAGTCGTTATCTCATAAAAATACAAATTCATGCAATTAGGTCCCTACCCACGCTAGCCGAATTTCATATAGTCCCATAGTAGCCTATATTTTTCATTTATTTCACAATTTAACCACAATTTACAAATTTCACAATTTAATCCCTAATTGATAATTTTACTATAAATCACTTTACAAATGTTGTTTATCTAACAACAACCATACATTTTATATCATCAAACATCAAAGTACACCTATATTCATCAATGGAAAAATCGTAAACCTTTAACAATTTTGCAAATTAGTCCCTAGGCTAACTAATTAAGCTGTAATGATCTCAAAAACATAAAAATCATTAAAAACGGGACAAAATTCACTCACAAATTAAGCTTCAAAGTGATCAAACCATAGGAAGCTCTTGTGGCTTCTTATTTTCTTGAATTTTCGATGAAAGAGATGAGTGAAGATGATAGCTTTTGTTGTTTTATTATTTTACTTAACTTATTTCATAAATTACTAATTTAACATCAACTTAAAACCTTAAAATTCACTTAAATGATGTCCAAGAATGTCCACTAACATTAAAAATGGTCTAATTACCAGTTAAGAACCTCTATAACTATTAGACGCCTTTAGCTATTAGAACACTACTTTTGCACTTTATGCGATTTAGTCCTTTTTATCAAATTGATCATTCAAAGGATAAAATTTCTTAACGAAATTTTCACACAATCATACTGTTTACTTATTCATGTTTTATAGTTACTTCGAAGCTTGCTCTGGTTGGAAGTTGCAGAGATATCATCACACTATTCAGCCGTTGTTTTGGTGCTTCTGAACTTGTGTACTTGGTTATATGGCATGTATAGGTATTATGGTTAATATGGCATATATTTTTGTAATGTTGATAGCCAAATGATTTGGCTTGTAAATGATATATGTTTTTGGTTATGTGTTTAACCATGTGACTTGGCTTATTTTGGTAAACTTGTTTATGTAAATATGTGTAAATGGCATTTAATATGTGGTTCATAATTGCTATGTGAATGTCTTGTTGAGATTTGGTATTAAAGGTAGCAAATGGTTGAATTTGAGAATGTGGTATGCATGTTGATTCAGGCACAAAGTCTAATAGGTGAGTTTGATAATTTAGGTGATTTTTGGATATGAAATTGGTATTCATTTTACATGGCTATTTGGGATGTTTATGAGCATTTTGGTCATTGGTATTGGTAGTATATGATTTTGGTTTAAAATTGGTTGGTTATAAGTGCCTATTTATGCATTAGTTGTTTATGCATTGTTGAACCTAGGTTGACAACATTTTGGGTGAGAAATGTGGCTTGAAACATAGCCTATTTTTGTCCACACGCGAAGACACAAGCGTGTGTCCCCTGTACTTTGAAAATTTTCTATGTTTTTCCAAAATTTCCCTGAGTTCTCGGTTTAGTCCCGAACTACTTCTAATGTTTTTTTAGGCCTTAAGGGCTCGTATTAGGGGCAATATGATTGATTATGAATGACTTTTGTTTGGATATGAAAAATGTATGACAAATGTATGTTTGTTTAAGTAATAAGTCTAGTAATTCTCTATAACCCTATTTTGGCGATGGATATGGGTTACGGGTGTTACAATACCAGATGAGACAGCTCACACATTTTTAGTTCTTATCCGGACAGCTGTCAAGTGTGGCAATAGTTCTAGACACAATCTGGGATTAACTCATGCAACGACATTAATGCAAAAAGATAGCAAAATTAAGGATAAAATAGGCTAGGATTCACTGAGTTATAAAATGCAATTAATTAAACTGAAAATGCTAAAATATATGCTAAGGATAACTACATGGGAACAATTTAACCAATAAGTAAGGAGGAAAAATTATGTTCTTTCAAGTGCTATCACACCCCCAAACTTGAGTTTTTACTTGTCCTCAATAAAATAGAAACTAGCAAGGCTACAACAATTTTACTAAGGCAAATGATCATTCTAGCAACTTGAACCCTCTAAATACCCAATGGATGAATCACATTCAGATGAAGGAATATTACATCAACAATACAAAAGCATGATTGAATAAGGTTGCAATTCATCAGTGCTAGCATCATGCTTCAAACCCTAAGTTTTATCTACCAATACATCATTTATTATACAATACTAAGTATATTTTTTTCAGAATAAGGGATTTCGTTACATTACTGTACCCTTGCTCCTGAGAAGTAACGATGGAATGCAACAAACCCCCAGGTTGTAACACCCCGAACCCGAGACCGTCGCCGGAGTCGAACACGAGGTGTTAACAGACTTCAAACCACTTATTTGACATTTCCCAGACAAGCTGCCAATCTGCATACTAGTCGCTTTAAAAATCATATCTTGAGTTCTGAAACTCAAAATCCAGTTCCGTAAATTTTACCTGGAACTAGACTCATATACCTATATGGTAGAATTTTTGTAGAATTTTTGGTTGGGCAAATTAGTACAGTTTATTAGTTAAATTCTCCCCTATTACAGGGTGCGACTGCACTGACCTTCATGCATTACGATTTTGATAACTCCCTGCACAAAGCTTAAATACTGATGCTGTTTGTTTCTATAGAAACTAGACTCAGAGAGGAATCTGTACATATATGGCATGACTCCTAATTATCTCTGGTTAATTTATAATGAGTTTCCAAAGTCGGAATAGGGAATCCAGAAACCGTTCTGGCCCTGTCTCACGAGAACCTGAATATCTCTTAACATACTGTCCATATGATCGTTTCGTTAGTTCTATATGAAAATAGACTCATCGAGCTTCGATTACATAATTTATTCATCAATTAATTCCACTCTTACTATTTTTAGTGATTTTTCAATCTCACGTCACTGCTGCTGCCAGCATCTGTTACGAAAGCAACTATGCCCATTTCGTGATTTCTCCTTGATCTAACTAGTAATTCATCATACATATCACAAATTATGATCATGACTAGCCATGCCAAAGGCTAATCATTGTCAAACATCCCCCTACTACACTATTGCCATATCATGAATTTTAACACCAAAATAATCAACCATGACATATGGCATAAAAAGAAAAGTCGAATTACCAAGGCTTACGACCTAGCGTTATAAAACCAAACCCAACCGACATTTATGCCATTTTCGCATGGCTAAAAGTTTACATACCAAAGTTCAACACAACATAATAGCCTATACATGCCGAAATGTTCTCCTAAGCCGACTAAGAAGAAAGTACCAAAACTTGCTAGCCGGTGTGATGGCTTCGATGACGGTCCCAAGCACGCAAAATGACGAGTCCAAGAAACCTAAAGTAGGCGACAAGCAAACACTGAGTGAGTATATAACTCAGTAAGTCATAAGCAATGCACTACCATACATTAATAACATTATCACAAGAGGAAACAAAATGGAACGAGGCTAGTTACTCCATCCACACCGAACCATACCATAGTTCCTCAGGCCTATCGGTTCAATCTCATACCAAGTCATGCATTCACATTCCATATACTAATCAATAGGATATTTGAGGCATTTTCATACATCATTCTATTTTCGTTACCATCATACAACTAAACGACCTTTCACCTATTCCATGATAAATCTTATGTACGTGACTTCAATTATAATTGTCACATAGGTTCAAACTTACCAAGCTCAACTTCAAATATAAACATAGCGCCTAGTAGTCACGAACTCAAGGTACTTACCCGATCCGCCGTCCGTGATCAACTCAATAATGTCGCACACTTAGTGCCCATAGTGATTCAAAAATATATATATTAAGTCCGCACACTCAGTGCTATATAATCAACTTGCACACTTAGTGCTATATAATCAAACTCGCACACTTAGTGCTGAACAATTTAAACCCGCACACTTAGTGCCAATCTCATGATCATAAATGTTTATACCCGCACACTTAGTGCCGAGATCAACAACTCAATACCTCTCACCTCTTTTCTTTTCATTCAACACTTTCATCACCACATGCATACATGTATATAAATTTATCATTCCATTCGGCATAATTACATAGACATTATGTCTATTTAGATCAATACAAAATATATGCTTGATGACTTACTTTATGTTGGGTAAGACGGTTCCAACTCGGCTACTCGTTGATCTTTTCTTTTCCTTTGCTTGATTCTCCTTGTGCTTAATCAATAAATCAATTAGTTTAACCATCTTGCTAAACATTCATACTTCAATTACACATGCATATGTATGTTTGTATATTCGGCAATGACAATGGTAATTTAGCAAACCTTAATTTAACTTATAATTGTTCATAACACATTTAAAGCATCCACTCCATTCCATCATTTTAAAGCACATACATTATTCAATATTATCCAAGTTCACATTCGGCATTTCCACAAATACACATGCCGATTTCATTCACTCATCTCTAATGTTAATTAAGAAATGCCGAATGTCACCAACTAAATGGCATACACACACTCACATGCATAAAAGTCATCCACACCTCCTATAGCTCATTCGGCATTCACAAAATCATACCATTAGAATTCATGTACAATACCGAACCTTTAGACATTCAAACATCTACCCTATTCTTTTCAAATCATCTAAACGGCAACACTCACATTCTAGCATTTAAATACAAAACATTTATTCAAGTAACTAAGCAAGTCCAAGTTCGGCTATTACACATATAAATACTATCAAATTAAATTTTTAACTAGATCAAACATCTCTCATCAACATTTATTCATTAAAACATAAAGAAAATAATCAAACCTCTTCATTAACCACCATGGCCGAATGCTCCATTCACCACCCAAATCCAAATTTTTAACATGGGCAAAGTAAGGAACTTAGTAACTAACTTAAAATAAGCTAAAATTTCAAAATCTAACATGAATTACTAACCTTGTTTTAAGCTTAAGATGGCCGAATGCTATATCCCTTTTCTTCTTTAAAGTTCGGCTACTAAGGGAGAAGATGAAACCAACATTTTGTCTTTCTTTTGTTTTTCTATTATCCTTTCTTTTTCTTTTCTTTAGCTCACGGCCATGGGGGGGGAAAACAACCACACATTTTTTTGTTTTTATTTCTTTATTACCCATACTCCCTATTTTATTTTTTTCTAACATACCTCACTAAGCCAACATGTTCCCAACATGTTTCCACTCATAGCATGGCCGGCCACTAGCTCAAATTTTGGGTAATTTGACATGCAAACCCATCATTCTCACTTCATGCTTTAATAGGTCCTTATAAATTAACCTATCACATTTCAAAATTTTCTCACATAAGTCCTATTTACTAAAATTCACCTACAATTAAACAAAATTCAAATATGAAATTTTCACACATGCATATATACATATAATAAGCATCAAATATGACAGCTAATTATTTTTATGACTCGGTTTAGCGGTCCCGAAACCACTTCCCGACTAGGGTCAATTTTGGGCTGTCACAACTCTCCCCCACTCAAGAAATTTTCGTCCCCGAAAATCTTACCGGTAAATAGGTTTGGGTATCGTTCTTTCATCGAGCTCTCGGTTTCCCAAGTAGCTTCCTCGATCCCGTGTTTGAGCCATAACACCTTTACTAACGGAACCCTTTTGTTTCGCAACCCCTTCACTTCACGAGCTAGGATACGCATCGGCTCTTCTTCATAACTCATATCGGCTTGAATTTCAACCTCCGACGGACTAATTATGTGCGAAGGATCAGATCTATAGCGTCGAAGCATCGAAACATGAAAGATGTGAATCTTTTCAAGTTCAGGGGGTAAAATCAATCGATACGCAACTGGACCGACTCGTTCGGATATTTCGTATGGCCCAATGAATCTCGGACTCAACTTGCCCTTTCGGCCAAATCTGAGTACCTTTTTCCAAGGCGAAACTTTAAGAAACACTTTATCTCCCACCTGATATTCAATGTCTTTTCGTTTCAAGTCCGCATACAATTTCTGACGATCCGTGGTTGCCTTTAGACTTTCACGGATTACCCTTACTTTCTATTCGGCATCTTTAATCAAATCGACTCCGAAAATTTTACTTTCACCGAGCTCGGTCCAAAACAATGGTGTACGGCATTTATGACCGTACAAAGCCTCGTAAGGTGCCATCTTAATACTTGATTGAAAACTATTGTTGTAAGCGAATTCAATCAAAGGTAAATACCGTTCCCATGAACCACTAAACTCGAGGATGCAACATCTCAACATATCCTCAAGTATCTGAATTATCCGCTCGGATTGACCATCGGTTTGTGGATGAAAAGCGGTGCTAAAATGCAGCTTGGTACCCAAAGCTTCTTGCAATTTCTTCCAAAATCGTGAGGTGAATCTCGGATCTCTATCCGACACGATAGAAATAGGTACTCCATGTAATCTCACAATCTGAGAAACATACAATTCGGCTAGTTTATCCAATGAAAAATCCGTACGCACGGGGATAAAGTGAGTCGACTTAGTCAGTCTATCAACAACAACCCAAATCGATTCCTTCTTGCTTGCTGACAAGGGCAGTCCGGACACAAAGTCCATTGTGACTCGATCCCATTTCCACTCGGGTATCATGATCGGCTGAAGTAATCCTGAAGGCACTTGATGTTCCGCTTTCACTTGTTGACATATTAAACATCTCGAAACAAAGTCGGAGATGTCCCGTTTCATACCATGCCACCAAAACCGACATTTCAAATCGTTGTACATTTTTGCACTCCCCGGGTGAATTGACATTCGGCTACAATGAGCTTCGTTCAGAATCATCGAAATGAGTTCTGAATTTCTTGGAACACACAACCGACCTCTGAACCTCAAACAATCGTCATCATCAATTTGAAATTCGGATTCCATATTCGGAATACATTCAGCCCGTTTTGCAACCAATTCATCGTCGACTTTCTAAGCTTCACGAATTTGATGAATCAATAATGGTTTGGCCTTTAATTCAGCTACTAACACATTGTCGGGTAGAACAGACAAGTGTACATTCATCGCTCGTAAAGCAAACAGCGATTTCTGGCTTAAGGCGTCCGCAACCACATTAGCCTTTCCCGGGTGGTAATCAATGACAAGCTCGTAATCTTTCAACAACTCAAGCCAACATCTTTGTCGCAGATTTAAGTCTCTTTGAGTCATCAAATATTTGAGACTTTTGTGATCCGAAAATACATGGCACTTTTCGCCAAACAAATAATGTCGCCATATTTTCAAAGCAAATACGATGGCGGCTAGTTCGAGATCATGGGTTGGATAATTTCTCTCGTGTGGCTTCAATTGTCTCGACGCATAGGCCACAACTCGACCTTCTTGCATCAATATGCAACCCAACCCGAGTAGGGATGCGTCACTATAAATGATAAACTCTTTGCCTGATTCGGGTTGCACTAAAATTGGAGCTTCAGTCAAATGAGTTTTCAGTTGATCGAAGCTTTTCTGATATTTCTCCGTCCATTCGAACTTAGCATCCTTGTGAAGTAGCTTCGTCATTGGTGTGGCTATCATCGAGAACCCTTTTACAAATCGTCGGTAATAACCGGCGAGCCCCAGAAGCTCCGAACTTCGGTAACATTTCTTGGAGGCTTCCAGTTAAGTATGGCTGAAATTTTGCTCGGGTCAACTCGAATACCCGATGCGGATACCACATGACCCAAGAAACTAACCTCTCTTAACCAGAACTCACACTTACTGAACTTAGCATATAACTTCTTATCCTGCAAAATTTGCAACACTAATCTCAGGTGCTCAGCATGTTCGGTCTCATCTCCTGAATAGACTAATATGTCATCAATGAACACAACTACGAACCGGTCCAAATACTGTCTGAAGATCCGATTCATCAAATCCATAAATACCGCAGGGGCATTAGTGAGCCTGAATGGCATCACTAAGAACTCGTAGTGACCGTACCTCGTTCTGAAAGCAGTTTTGGGTACGTCCGAATTTCGAATCCGCAACTGATAATAACCCGATCTCAAATCTATCTTTGAAAATACTGAGGCTCCCTTTAGTTGATCAAACAAATCATCAATGCGCGGTAATGGATATTTATTCTTTATCGTCACTTTATTCAGTTGACGATAGTCAATGCACAATCTCATGGTTCCGTCCTTCTTTTTCACGAACAATACTGGTGCACCCCAAGGTGAGAAACTTGGTCGAGCGAAACCTCTATCCGTCAACTCTTGCAATTGAGCTTTCAATTCCTTTAACTCGGTTAGTGCCATACGATACGGAGCTATCGAAATTGGCGTAGTTCCAGGTACAAGCTCAATACCAAACTCTATCTCCCGAACAGGTGGCAAACCCGGTAACTCTTCAGGAAAAACATCCGGGTATTCACAAACCACCGGCACAGATTCGGGTTTCTTTTCTAATTCTTTGTCATCAAGTACATACGCAAGGTATGCTTCGCACCCTTTTTTTACATATTTCTGGGCCAACATTGCTGATATTACAGCTGGCAACCCTCTTAAGTCTGTAGACTCAACTCGGATTATCTCGTTATTTGCGCACCTCAAATCAATAGTCTTGCTTTTGCAATTCACAACCGTATCATGCGCGGTCAACCAATCCAAACCAAGAATAACATCAAATTCGTCAAACGGCAAAAGCATCAAATCGGCCGGAAAACAGGATTCTCGGATTATTAGAGGGCATCTCTTACACACTTTATCAACAAGTACGCATTGACCCAAAGGGTTTGACACTCGAATTATGAACTCAGTAGACTCAACAGGTAGAGTCTTACTGGATGCTAAGGTTTCGCATACATATGAATGAGTAGAGCCAGGGTCAATCAATGCAATCACATTAGTATCAAAGAGAGTGAAGGTACCAATGATGACATCAGGGGAGGATGCCTCCTCTCATGCGCGAATGGCATATGCTCTAGCAGGAGTACAGTTCTCGGCTCGAACAGCCGTATCAGAGGCCCCTCTCTGACTACCACCTCTACCTCCTAAAATTTTCGGTGGTCTACCTCTAGTTGTCACTCCACTAGGTCTTGCACCTTGAATTTTATTCTTCTCATCCAGCTCCGTGCAATCTCTAATGAAGTGGTTCTTTGAACCGCATCCGTAACAGGCCCTGTTAATAGACTTACCCCAACATTCACCTATGTGTCGTCTTCCACATTGGGGACATTCAGGTTTCTCTAGACGATTATTGCCCACACTAGCTACCGAAGTAGCTCGGGAGTCCGTCGATGGTCGTGCTCTGATGGAAATTCCCGCAGTCATCCTCGACTTATTAGTGTCCTCCCTGAACTTCTTTACAGCTAAGAACGGAGCTTTACCCGTCGATCTTTTACGATAGTCTCTAGCTTCAAATTTAGCCTTCTTCTTCCCCTTTCCAAGTTCTTCCGCCTTGCAGGCTCGTTCGACTAGTGTCACGAATTCTTTTATCTCCAAAATACCCACTAATAGCTTTAAATCTTCATTCAATCCTTCTTCGAATCTTTTGCACATAGCAACCTCATCAGCTACACACTCCCGGGCATACCTACTGAGTCTTACGAATTCATGTTCGTATTCAGATACTGTCATACGGCCTTGCTTGAGTTCCAAGAATTCCTTACGCTTTTGATCAATGAACCGTTGACTAATATATTTCTTTCGAAATTCCGCTTGGAAGAAATCCCAAGTAACTCGTTCGTTTGGGACTATGGAAATCAAGGTCCTCCACCAATAGTAGGCTGAGTCTCGCAACAAAGATATAGAACACTTTAGACATTCATCGAGTGTGCATGACAGTTCATCGAACACCCGAATGGTGTTATCAAGCCAGAACTCGCCCTTTCGGCATCATCAGTAACTATGGCCTTGAACTCCTCAGCCCCGCGCTTCCTAATCAAGTCTACAGGTGGTTTACTCGGCCTCACAGGATCAGTAACTGATGGCATTACGGGCTCTTGGGGTGGATTATTCAAATTCGGGAATTGTTGGACAGCCGGATTGGTTCGGGCATATTGCGCGACCCACTCATTCATCATGGTAAAGAAGGCTTGTTTAGCCCCTTCACCTTGATTATTCGCAGATGACTGAGGTTCAACAGGCGGTGTCCTTGTGCAGGAGCAGCCGCTACACTTTCAACGTCATCCGCTAAGGTTCTTTCTACACCGGGTCCATTTACTAATCAAAACAAAATTTTAACCGTCAGAAGTCATCACACATTGAAACATTAACATTAAGGCATGTATAGCTAGACTCATACGTGCTATGGTAGTCCTAGAACCGACTAAACCATAGCTCTGATACCAATAAATTGTAACACCCCGAACCCGAGACCGTCGCCGGAGTCGAACACGAGGTGTTAACAGACTTCAAACCACTTATTTGACATTTCCCAGACAAGCTGCCAATCTGCGTACTAGTCGCTTTAAAAATCATGTCTTGAGTTCTGAAACTCAAAATCCAGCTCCATAATTTTCCCTGGAACTAGAATCATATACCTATATGGTAGAATTTTTGTAGAATTTTTGGTTGGGCCAATTAGTACAGTTTATTAGTTAAATTCTCCCCTATTACAGGGTGCGACTGCACTGACCTTCATGCATTACGATTTTGATAACTCCCTACACAAAGCTTCAATACTGATTCCGTTTGTTTCTATAGAAACTATACTCAGAGAGGAATCTGTACATATATGGCATGACTCCTAATTATCTCTGGTTAATTTATAATAATTTCCAAAGTTGGAACAGGGAATCCAGAAACCGTTCTGGCCCTGTCTCACGAGAACCTGAATATCTCTTAACATACTGTCCATATGATCGTTTCGTTACTTCTATATGAAAATAGACTCATCGAGATTCGATTACATAATTTATTCATCAATTAATTCCACTCCTACTATTTTTAGTGATTTTTCAATCTCACGTCACTGCTGCTGCCAGCATCTGTTACGAAAGCAACTATGCCCATTTCGTGATTTCTCCTTGATCTAACTAGTAATTCATCATACATATCACAAATTATGATCATGACTAGCCATGCCAAAGGCTAATCATTGTCCAACATCCCCCTACTACACTATTGCCATATCATGAATTTTAACACCAAAATAATCAACCATGACATATGGCATAAAAAGAAAAGTCGAATTACCAAGGCTTACGACCTAGCGTTATAAAACCAAACCCAACCGACATTTATGCCATTTTCGCATGGCTAAAAGTTTACATACCAAAGTTCAACACAACATAATAGCCTATACATGCCGAAATGTTCTCCTAAGCCGACTAAGAAGAAAGTACCAAAACTTGCTAGCCGGTGTGATGGCTTCGATGACAGTCCCAAGCACGCAAAATGACGAGTCCAAGAAACCTAAAGTAGGCGACAAGCAAACACTGAGTGAGTATATAACTCAGTAAGTCATAAGCAACGCACTACCATACATTAATAACATTATCACAAGAGGAAACAAAATGGAACGAGGCTAGTTACTCCATCCACACCGAACCATACCATAGTTCCTCAGGCCTATCGGTTCAATCTCATACCAAGTCATGCATTCACATTCCATATACTAATCAATAGGATATTTGAGGCATTTTCATACATCATTCTATTTTCGTTACCATCATACAACTAAACGACCTTTCACCTATTCCACGATAAATCTTATGTACGTGACTTCAATTATAATTGTCACATAGGTTCAAACTTACCAAGCTCAACTTCAAATATAAACATAGCGCCTAGTAGTCACGAACTCAAGGTACTTACCCGATCCGCCGTCCGTGATCAACTCAATAATGTCGCACACTTAGTGCCCATAGTGATTCAAAAATATATATATTAAGTCCGCACACTCAGTGCTATATAATCAACTCGCACACTTAGTGCTATATAATCAAACCGCACACTTAGTGCTGAACAATTTAAACCCGCACACTTAGTGCCAATCTCATGATCATAAATGTTTATACCCGCACACTTAGTGCCGAGATCAACAACTCAATACCTCTCACCTCTTTTCTTTTCATTCAACACTTTCATCACCACATGCATACATGTATATAAATTTATCATTCCATTCGGCATAATTACATAGACATTATGTCTATTTAGATCAATACAAAATATATGCTTGATGACTTACTTTATGTTGGGTAAGACGGTTCCAACTCGGCTACTCGATGATCTTTTCTTTGCCTTTGCTTGATTCTCCTTGTGCTTAATCAATAAATCAATTAGTTTAACCATCTTGCTAAACATTCATACTTCAATTACACATGCATATGTATGTTTGTATATTCGGCAATGACAATGGTAATTTAGCAAACCTTAATTTAACTTATAATTGTTCATAACATTTAAAGCATCCACTCCATTCCATCATTTAAAGCACATACATATTCAATATTATCCAAGTTCACATTCGCATTTCCACAAATACACATGCCGATTTCATCACTCATCTCTAATGTTAATTAAGAAATGCCGAATGTCACCAACTAAATGGCATACACACACTCACATGCATAAAGTATCCACACCTCCTATAGCTCATTCGCATTCACAAAATCATACCATTATAATTCATGTACAATACGAACCTTTAGACATTCAAACATCTACCTATTCTTTTCAAATCATCTAAACGGCAACACTCACATCTAGCATTTAAATACAAAACATTTATTCAAGTAACTAAGCAAGTCCAAGTCGGCTATTACACATATAAATACTATCAAATAATTTTAACTAGATCAAACATCTCTCATCAACATTTTATTAAAACATAAAGAAATAATCAAATCTTCATAACCATGGCGAATGCTCATTCACACCCAATCCAATTTTAACATGGGCAAAGTAAGGAACTTAGTAATAACTTAAAATAAGCTAAATTTCAAATCTACATAATTCTACCTTTTTAGCTTAAGATGCCGAATGCTATATCCCTTTTCTTCTTTAAAGTTCGGCTACTAAGGGAGAAGATGAAACCAACATTTTGTCTTTCTTTTGTTTTTCTATTATCCTTTCTTTTCTTTTCTTTAGCTCACGGCCATGGGGGGGGGGGAAAACAACCACACATTTTTTTGTTTTTATTTCTTTATTACCCATACTCCCTATTTTATTTTTTTCTAACATACCTCACTAAGCCAACATGTTCCCAACATGTTTCCACTCATAGCATGGCCGGCCACTAGCTGAAATTTTGGGTAATTTGACATGCAAACCCATCATTCTCACTACATGCTTTAATAGGTCCTATAAATTAACCTATCACATTTCAAAATTTCTCACATAAGTCCTATTTACTAAATTCACCTACATAACAAATTAAATATAAATTTCACCATGATATATAATATAATAAGCATCAATATACACAATTATTTTATGACTCGGTTACGT